>NW_006399807.1:5577825-5588043 GCF_000299155.1 Elephantulus edwardii
AATGCCTAGTATGTCAATATTTATGCATTCTATTTCTTCATTAATAATATCTAATTTTCCTACATTCATGGTTTTCACATTCCATGTCCCAATCACCAGTGTCTGCTTATAACTGTTCCTCTTCCTTTGTATTTCCATGCTTGAAAACTCAACCTCCTTTGCCATTTCTGTTCCTAAGATGATCCGTAAATTCAAGAGGGATCGACTCAAGATCCATCTTTGGTTCTTGTGGATTTGATTTCATTTTCTTTAGCTTCAGTTTGAACTTACATATGAGTAGCTTATGATCTGATTCACAATCGGCACCTGGCCTAGTTTTCACAGCAGATATTGAGCTTCTTCAGTGATTTTTTTTCCACAAATGTAAACAATATGATACCTGTGTAGGCCATTGGGTGAGGTCCACGTGTATAGTCACCATTTTAAGGGTTTGATTTTTTTAAAATCATAAAAAAATAGCTTTTATAAAAAAAATCAAACCCTTACAAATCATAACAAATAGCTTTTATAAAAAAATCAAACCCTTACAAATCATAACAAATAACTTTTATAAAAAAAATCAAACCCTTACAAATGGTGACTATACACGTCGACCTCACCCAATGGCCTACACAGGAATCATATTGTTTACATTTGTGGAAAAAAACAATCACTGAAGAAGCTCAGTATCTGCTGTGAAAACTAGGCCAGGTGCCGATTGTGAATCAGATCATCAGCTACTCATATGTAAGTTCAAACTGAAGCTAAAGAAAATGAAATCAAATCCACAAGAACCAAAGATGGATCTTGAGTCGATCCCTCTTGAATTTACAGATCATCTCAGGAACAGGTTTGAGGCCTTGAATACTAGTGATCGTAGACCAGATGAGCTGTGGGAGGATCTGAAGAATATCATTCATGAAGAATGCAGAAAGTCATTACAAAGACAGAGGAAGAAGAAAAGACCAAGATGGATATCAGAAGAGACTCTGAATATTGCACTAGAGCATCAAGAAGCCAAAAGAAAGGGAAGAAATCAAGATATGAAGGAGCTGAACAGAATATTTCAAAGACAAAGCAGATTATAAAATGAAATGTGCAAAGAGCTGGAGTTGGAAAATCAAAAGGGACAAACTTGCTCAGCATTTCTTAAGCTGAAGGAATTGAAGAACAAATCCAAACCTCAAGTTGCAATACTTAGGGATGCTGTCAGCAGAATACTGAATGACCTAGGAAGCACCACAAAAGAGGGAAGGAGTCCACAGAGTCACTATACCAGGAAATATTGTCTAAAACAGGAGAATGTAGTGAAACAACATATGATCAAGAGCCTATGGTGATGAAGGAGGAAGTTCAAACTGCTCTGAAGGAATTGGCAAAAATCAAGGCCCTATACACAGAAGGCACACAATTGGACACATTTCAACAAACAGATGCTTCCCTGGATGTGCTCACCAATGTGTGCCAAGAAATCTGGAGGATAACCACCTGGACAACTGACTGGAAGGAATCCATATTTATTCCCATTCTCAAAAAAGATGACCTGACAGTATGGAAATTATTAGAAAAATACAATTACTATCACATACAAGCAAGATCCTGCTGAAAATTATCCAAAAATGACTGGAACAACACATTAGCAGAGAACTGCCAGGTGTGCAAGCTGGGTTTAGAAGGAGCCGTGGCTCTAGAGACATTATAGCCAATGTTGGATGGAGTCTAGCTGAAAGCAGAGAGTACTAGAGAAATGATTATCTGTGATTTCTTGGCTATGCAAAGGCATTTGGCTATGTGTATCACAACAAACTTTGGATAACTCTGAGAAGAATGGGAATCTCAGAACATTTGATTGTGCTTATGCAAAATCTATACTTGGACCAAGAAGCAGTCATCAGAACAGAGAAAGGAAACATTGCATGGCTCAAAATTAAGAAAGGTGTATGCCAGGGATCATCCTATCTCCAAACCTTTTCAATCTATATGTGGAACAGATCATCCAGGGGACTGGGCTCTTTGAGAAGGAATGTGGAATCAGGATTGAAGGAACACTCATCAACAACCTGTGTTATGCAGATGGCACAACCCTGCTTGCTAAAACTGAGGAGGACCTGAAGCACTTACTGCAGAAGGTCAATGACTGAAACCTTAAATATGTATTGAAGCTCAACATCAAGAAAACAAAAATTCTCACCAATTGCCAGCATCATGATAGATGGTGAAGAGATTGAGATTGGTAAAAATTTCAGCTTGCATGGCTCCACAATCAACACTCATGGTACCAGCAGTCAGAAAATCAAAAGACTAATTGTATTGGGAAAATCTTGTCAGAGACCTCTCCAGAGTACTGGAGAAAAATTATATCAGTCTAGAGACTAAGGTGCACCTGATCCAGGCCATGGTCTTCACAATTACTTTCTATGCATCAGAGAACTGGACAATTATTAAGTATTACTGTACCATGCACTGCTATGAGAACAAACAAGTTTATCCTGGAGATGATGAAGTCTACTTGGGAGCAAGGATTTTGGATTTCTGTCTGACATACTTTGGGCATTTTGCAAGGATGAAGCAGTCCTTGGAGAGGGACTTCATGTTGGAAGGGTAGAAGGACAGTACAAGAGAGGAAGACCCTGGATGAGATAGATTGATTCAGTTCATGGGGTAATGGGAGTAGGAATGTCAGAGACAATGAAATTGGCTCAGGATAGAGCAGCTTTCAGAGCTGCTGTAAATAGGGTTGCTATGAGTCAGAGTTAACTCAAAGGCACGTAACAGCAACAACAGTGGAACCCCTAAGTCTGTGGCTATTGTTGTTGCTATTGTGAGTATGACTCCTAGAGACCCTAATGAACAACAGATCGGAACGCTATCCTATACCACACCATCCTCGTCATCTCTGACATGCTTGAGCCCTTTGCTGCAGTCACTGTAAATCCATCTGAGAGTGCTCCTCCCTCCTCTTTCCTAGCATGATGTCCTTTCCAAGAGAGATCTCATTCTAGCAATATGCCCAAAGCATATGAGATGAAATATCACCCTCATTGCCTCTAAAGAACACTTTAGCTGTACCTTCTCCAAAACAAATATGTTTGCTTTTTAAGCAATCCATGGAATGCATATTCAAAACTCTTCTCCAACACCACAACTCAAAGACATTGAATTTTCTCCTGTCATCCTTATTCAATGTCCAATTCTCAGATGTACAGCAAATGATTGCAAAAACCATGGCTTGGATCAGTCACGTCTTTGTCTTCAAATTACGTCATTGTTCCTCAGTACTTTGAAGAGGTTCCTGACAGGAAACATTCCCAATGCAAAACGTCTTTTGATTTCTTGACTATGATGCCAAGGATGTTGAACGTAGTTCCAAGTAAAAGGAATTTATTGTCAATTTCAATCTTTTCTCCATTTACTGGATGTTTCCTATTGGCCCAGGTGTGGATTTTTGTTTTAATGAGATTGAGATGTAATCCATATTGAAGGATTTGATCTTCTGCAGCAAGAGTTTCAAGTCTTCACTTTCAGCAAGCAGGTTTGTGTCATCTGCAAAACACAAGTTGTTGATGAATCTTCTTCCAACGCTGATGTCAAACCAGCTTCTCAAATAATTTGTTCAGCATGCATATTGAAATGGTATGGAGAAAGAGTATAGTATAGCCCTGATGCACAACTTTCTAAATTTTAAACAATGCAATGTTCCTCATTCTTTTTTGACAGTAGTTTCTTGGTCTAGGTGTAGGTTTCATGTGAACATAATTAAGTGTTCTGGGAAGCCTATGCTTTTCAATGATAGCCACAATTTATTGATACACACAGTCAAATACCTTTGCATATTTGATAAAGCATAAATAAAGTACAGATTCTTCTGGTATTCTCTGCTTTCAGCCTCTTCTAAAATCAGCTTTAGTTTCTTTTAGTTCTCTGCCAATGTACCGTTCTATCAATTTTTGGATGATCTTCCACAGTATTTTACTTGCATATGATATTAATCACATTGTTTGCAGCAAGAATTTCAAATCTTCACTTTCAGCAAGCAAGTTTGTGTCATCTGCAAAACACAAGTTGATGAGTCTTCTTCCAATGCCGATACTATATTATTCTTCATAAAACCCAGCTTCTCAAATTATTTGCTCAGCATGCAGATAGAATTCTACATTCTATTGGATCACCTTTCTTGGTAATTAAAACAAATATAGACCTATTACAATCGGTTGGCAAGGTAGTTATCTTCAAAATTTCTTGGAACAGACTGGTGAGCACATCCAGGGCTGCATCTCTTAGTTGAAACATGTCAATCAGTGTCCTGCAGATTTTTGGGGCCTTAATTTCTTACCAATACTTTCATGAACCTTGAACTTCTTCATTCATAATATTGGCTCTTAATCATATACTACTTCCTGAAAAATTTCCATGTTGGCAAATTATTTTGGTACAATGACTGTGTTCCATTCACCTTCTTTTTTATTTTTTAATAAAATTTTTGTTTTATACTGGTTTATTTACAACATTCAAATACACTGTTATCCACACTGGATCTTTCCCCTTTCTTTACGCACCCCTCCCTCCACCCATCAAATTGTGCAGTCCTATGATTAAGCTTCCTCCCCACTCCCCTGTCCCCACTCATTCTCGCCCCTCTATTCCCTTCCCCACCTTGGACCCTCTTACACATTCTACAATAATAGATTTACACAGTATTTGTCTTTATGGGACTGAGTTAGTTCCCTTAGCATAATGCTCTCCAGTCCCTTCCAAGTTAAGTAGTAATTTACAAAATGATTGCTCCATAGTATTCCATTGTGTGAATGTACCATAATTTCTCAATCCATTCGATTGTGGTTGGGCATTTGGGCTGTTTCCATGTTCTTGTGATGGTGAAAAATGCTGCTATGAACATTGGTCTACAAGCTTCTGTTTGAGATCAAAAGGGAAATTGTCAAGTTTATTTGGAGAGGAAAGAGACCCCGAATATGCAAAGCATTCTGAAAAACAAAAACGAAGTAGGAGGCATAGCATTCCCTGACCTCAAAGCCTACTACACAGCAGTTGTAACCAAAACAGCATGGTACTGGTACAATAACAGGCACATAGATCAATGGAACTGAGTTGAGAACTCAGAAATGAACCTATCCATCTGTGGTCAACTGATATTCAACAAAAAAATAAAACCTATCAAATGGTAAAATGACAGCCTCTTCAACACATGGTGCTGGAAAAACAGAATTGCTACCTGTAGAAAGCTGAAACAGGATCTACATCTCACATCAAACACAAAAATCAGCTCAAAGTGGATCAGAGACCTGGGAATAAAGCCCCAAACCTCCATCTTTTAATGTTTCATGGATCATTCAAGATTTTGCCCATAGCATCTCTCAGTATTACATTCAATGCTGTTGTTGTTAAGTGTTGTTGAATGGAGTACAATTTATAGAAACCCGATGAACAACAGATCTGAACTCTGTCTAATCCTGTGCTATCCTTATCATTTCTGACTTACTTGATCTTCTTGCTGAAGCCACTGTTCCAATCATCTCACTGAAGGTTCATTTTTATCAGTTGCCAGTTTCACTAGATAGCTAGATAGCTAGATAGCTAGATAGCTAGATAGCTAGATAGCTAGATAGCTAGATAGCTAGATAGCTAGATAGATAGATAGATAGATAGATAGATAGATAGATAGAGATAGTGATCTCAAAGAAGAATCATACTTTATAGGGTTTTCAGTGGCTGATTTTTAAAATAAATTTTACCAGGCCTTTCTTTCAAGGCACTTTGGGATAACAGCCAAATGCATTCATAATTTGTACAACCCAGAAATACCAGGGATCACTTTTTGTTATGATTGAAACTTACTGGGACAATATTGGTTAGGGTGGTTCATTGTTAATTTTACAACATCCTCAAGCCTAGCTCAGATCATACCTTTTCAGTCAAACCTTCTCCCCTCCCACCAGCTCATAATAACCGTGTGTACACATTACTTGTGGGGAGCTCTGCTAGCATAGCCTGTAGTGAGACGTACTACTAACTCAAGGGTTGTGTATCAGCGGTGGTTTTGAGGGAGAAAAATGAGTCGTCTTCTACCGTTGCCTTATGAAAATAAATGGAAGTTTGTTAGGAGTTGGAACGGACTCAACAACAGTGAGCTTAAGTCTTTTTTTTTAAAAAATACAATATGTGCAGCCAGAGCAGATACAGATTGTGTGAGAAGTTTATGAAACTGAGAGACAGAGGTGGGAATAATTTTCTTGAAGAAAAAAAAAATCATAATTCAATACAAATTGCAAAATTTTAACATTTGTTAAATACCACAAACACCACAAAATCCAGAAAAAAAAATGGGATTACCTGTCTAATACATATTCATATTTTCTCTACATTATTATCCTTGTAGTATTTTGAAATTTTGCAGTATTTTCATGGGAGAGAATAAAGTTTAGTGGTTTTATTTCATCTTGGTTATTTAAAATATGTTATTATAGTTTGGAGGCATAAAACATGTAACCCACACAAATGTGCTTAGTTATGTAGTACAAACGTGTAGCTGTTATGCATCCTTGAGTTAGAACCAATTCATAACCGACCCTCCAATGAGTTTCCAAAGACTTTAAATCTCAAAGGAAGAGCTTGCCCATCTTTCCCCTCAGGGCCTCTGGGGGATTCAAACCACCTGTCTCAAGATAAATCAGAATTTCTAATTAATTCTATATTATTCTTATTTCACACACTCTTACATACACTAAATTCCACAGATGTATGCATAATAGGTGTGGGAATGTAATCATCTATCTTCCATGATTAAGTGTATTCCTGATATGAGAAGCTCAATTTGGATTAGTAATTGAAAAGAATCACATCCTCCACTTACAATGTGATATTGGAAGAGTTTTCCAAAGATTAGTTTATAACTCCACTTATTTAGCATCTTGTTTCCTTTCCATGGTATATATGCTTCTGGAGCTATGTGTAATATGACCTCTGACCTCATTCCATCTTCACTGAACCCATGGATTAGAATGCAAGCGGTAGCAATATTCCTGAATTCATTTGTCTGCCAGCTTGTGTAATTTAGCACAAATGTTTGTTAAAAGTACTAACTCCAAATAACTGTAATCTCAACTCAACAGTTTGGATTACAACCAACTGTTGTATCCCTTAAATTCTCATAGCTTTTCTGTTTTTCTGTATACTCTTTCCATCTTCTTTTAATGCTTCCTGGATCATTTAATATTCTGCCCAAAGCATCCTTAAGTAGTGCATCTCGAGGCTTGAATTTGTTCTTCAGTTCTTTCAGCTTAAGAAATGCTGAGTGAGTTCAGCTCCTTTGGTTTTCTAACTCCAGCTTTTTGCACATTTCATTGTAATATTTTACTTTGTCTTCAGGCTCTGCCCTTCGGAATCTTCTGTTCGACTTCTTAATATCTTTATTTCTTTCCTTTGCTTTGCATTCTCAGTGCTCTAGTGCAATATTCAGAGTTTCTTTTGATATCCATCTTGGTCTTTTCTTCCTCCTCTGTCTTTGCAATGACATTTTGCATTCTTCCTGGATGACATTCTTCAGATCCTCCCACAGCTCACGTGGTCTTCACTCATGTGGAACAGACTACCTGGGAGGCTGAGCTTTACAAGGAGAAATGTGGAATCAGGACTGGAGGTGGTTGTTGTTGTTGTTATGTGCCATCGGTTGCTTGTGACTCATAGTGACCCTATGTACAAGAACCCTGACTCATCAATAATCTGCATTATGCAGATGACACAATTCTGCTTGCTGAAATTGATGAGGACCTGAAGCACTTGCTGCAGAAGGTCAAGGACTGCAGCCTCCTGTATGGATTGAAGCTCAACATCAAGAAAACAAAGATTCTCACCACTGGGCCAATTGGCAGCATCATGATATATGGTGAAGAGATTGAGATAGTTAATAGTTTTAGTTTGCTTAGCTCCATAGTCAACACTACTGTTACTAGCAGTCAGGAAATCAAAAGATGAATTGAATTGGAAAAGTCTGCTGTCAGAGACTCTCCAAAGTACTGAAGAGCAACGATGTCAGTCTGGAGACTAAGGTGTGCCTGGTCCAAGTGATCTTTGCAATTACTTGCATTGGAAAGCTGGACAATGACTAGGGATGATAGAATAATGGATGCCTTTGAGCTGTCATGCTGGAGAAGAGTATTGAATATATCATGGACTGCTAGAAGAAAAAGCAAGTCCATCCTAGAGAGGGTGAGACCAGGATGTTCCTTGGGGTCAAGGATTCTGAAGCTTCATCTGACTTTGGACATGTTTCAAGGAAGGATCAGTCCTTGGAGAGGGAAGTCATGCTTGGGAGGGTAGAGGGACAGCATAAGAAAGGAAGACTCTCAATGAAATGGATTGAATCATGACTGGGGTAATGGGGTTAGGTGTGTCAGAGACAATAAGATTGGCTCAGGGTAGAGTATAGTTTAGGGCTGTTGTAAGAAGGGTTGCCATGAGTCAAAGGCGACTCAATGGCACATAACAGAAACAACAACAATTCTGCTGTTGGGTATCATTAAGTCAACTATGATACATAAAGGTCTGTTGTGAAAAGCAGCTCAGAACCTTCCCCTATCCTGTGCTATCCTCATCATCTCTGATATGCTACAGGCCATTGTAGCAATCTTTCTTGTTAAGAGTCTTCCTCTCTCTGCCTCTCTACCTTTTCCAGCATACTGTCTTTTTCGAAGGACTGACCCCTCCCTATAACATGTCCAAAGAATGTGAAATAAAGTGTCACCACACTTGTCCCTAAGGAGCATTCTTGCTGCACTTCCTCCAAGACAGACTTGTTTGTTGATAGTCCATGGAATATTCAATACTCTGCTCTAACACTGCAATTCAAAGGCATTGATTCTTTTTCTGTCATCCTTTTTCAATTCCGACTTTCAGGTTCATAAGAAGAAATTGAAAACACTGACTTGGATCAGGGACACCTTGGTCTTTAAATTGACATCTTTGGTTTTAAGCACTTTGGTAAAGTCCTTGCCAGCAGATTTTCTCAACACAATTTCAGCTGTACATGGAGCTTGTGTCTAAATGTCCTGGCCAGAAAGCCTGATCGTTAATGAAGCAAATGAACTTCTGGAAGAATGGATGTTGCCGGATTAAGAAGATTATAGGGTGGTCTCAGAGTCTGTATTATGAGAATCTATGGGGTTCCTGATGCTGAGAAGACACATAAAACTTGGTGAAGAAGTGATAGAGGTGTCATCACAGCAGAAACCAGGGGAAATGAGATCAATACTACGAAAAATCTGAAAACCTAGAGGAAATGGGCAAATTCCTTGAAACTCATACGCTACTCAGATTGACAAGGACAGATTTAGAACACTTGAACAAATCCATAACAAAAGAAGAAATTGAAAAGGTCATAAAAATAATTCCCCTTAAGACTAGTCCTAGACCAGATGACTTCACAGCTGAATTCTACCAAACATTCAGACAGAATCTACTACCAATTTAATTCATTCATTTTAGGTAAAATTGGAAGGCCACGTTACTGACTCACATTTGTCCACTTTGGTCCAAAATTCCACAATTAGAAATGTATTCCTATGTTTTTGTATATCTCTTCATGCTAAAATTTAAGCACATTTGATTTTCTGTGATTTGATTCATATCAGTTATTTACATCTATATCAGTTGATGTAATCCACTCGACTTCATGAACTGAAACGAGCAACATGGAAGCACTCTTAAGAGAATTTCAAACTCCAGATAAACTTAACTCTTTCTCAACTTTTTCCGTGTTTTCTGCCCTACTCCAAATACTATCCCTGTTAAATATTAATAATCTTGCAACCATATGGTATTCTTCATCATTTATTTGTTTTCTTTCCCTACCTATCTTCTTTTATGATTTCTCTTCCTTTATTCAATTTCTTGACTCTGCTCTGCTCCATCTTCTACCACAAACATGGCAAGAATCTACCTGTATATAACATGACTATAGGGAGACGCACCATTAAGTCATGGGCCATATCTCTTTGCTCCTCGGGAAAATGATGGGAAACCTGCCTCTGTGTGATTGATAGCTTCATAAACCCATTGGAGGGTAAGCTAGGAGTCAGTTCCAACTTGACAGTGAAGAGATATGAGTGTGTTTACACACACAAATATACATATATATGATATCTGATGTATAGAACACTTGTGCGCACACACTCTCTCTCTATATATATATACATACACACACAGAGACATGCATATATCCATCTT
>NW_006399807.1:5588143-5590453 GCF_000299155.1 Elephantulus edwardii
CTGGGATAATCTAGATGGGAGTGTCAGAGACGGTGCGATTGGCACAAGACAGAGCAGAGATTAGGGCTGTTGTACATAGGGTCACTATGAGTCACAAGCGACTCGACGGCACATAACAACAACAACAACAAATGTTCCTGGATGACTCCACTCTGCGTCTCTGTGGCTTCTTGCTGCCTGTGCATGGCGGTCCATGTGCACAAGTAATCACAAGTTTTGGAGGACATGTGCTTTGTCCCTGAGGTTTGGCCTGGGTGTAAGACAGTCGGTGGCTTAAATCCCCAAAGAGGAAGAGGAGGAGAAGGCTTGTTCCTGGATGAGTCCACTCTGGGTCTCTAGGAGGAACTTATACTATGGTCTTTAATAGGATCAGAATTCCAGTAAATCCATCTGGAAAACGAGCAGACCAAGTTAATATTAAGTAATAATAGCAAATAATTATGTTGTTGTTGTTTTATACCATTGAGTCAGAACCGACCAATAGCTGACTGTCCAGCAGGTTTTCAGAAGTGATTTCCAAATCCCCACTCTTTTTCCTGTCACAGTATCTTTTGGTCTTGTTATTATTAGCAGTCATTGTGTCAGACCCTGATCCATTGTGAACTAAAACAAAAACACTTCCTAGCTGTAAGCCAAAATCCCTGAAATCAGCTGATGATCACACTAGTGTGATTACAGCTGAAGATGACACCATTATGATGAATTGTTGTTGGCTGTTGTTGTTTGTGTACCATAGAATCCCAATCAACCCACGCCTCACTCTCCAGCAGGTTTTCACATAGAGTAAATTGCAAGGGAGGAGGTTGCCCATCCTTCTTTCGTCAATCAGCTGGTGGATTTGAACAGCATGGCTTTGGGACTGCACGGCAGTGTTTTACCTCTAGACTACCAGCCCACAGGTACTTTTTCTCCCAGCTGCTCCGCTGGAGAAAGTTCGGTAGTCTCCTCCTGTAGAATTTACTGCCTCTGAAAACCCATTAGCATATCAGTTATGGATTGGTTCTGACTTGATGATACACAACAAAGGCAACTGCTACAAGGAAACTTGTGGCTCGGTGGTAAAAGTGCAGGGCAGATATTCTAAAAATTAGTGGTTCAACCCAGCAGTCACTCCAAGGGCGGAAGACTTGGCAGCTGCTTCTCTAATGGTTTACAGCCTTGGAAATCCCAAGGAGGTATATAGAAGGGTTCCAGAAAGAATCTAGAGGACTCTGTCAAGCCAATGACAGTGAGTTTGTTTCTCCCTAACACGTGGACTGAATCAGAACCTAAGGAATCTAGGCTTAGGCTGATGCACTTTGTGAAAGCTTCATAGGGAATTTTGCACATGGCAAAGAATCACGTAACAAATTATGACTTTCTTCCAAAAGTGGGCTTTACCAAAAGGCTCACCTGCACCATTTTCAATAAACTAGCTCCTACCTCCACACCCAGGGTGGCCTTGGCAAACCAGGAAGTCACCTGGTAAGGATAAGCACTAACTACGCTTGGAGACCTTACCTGGCATTCTGACGCAGGAACTTGCTTTTGTCTTAATCTTTACTAATTTGTTGAAACAATGAAGCATGAAAACAACTGAATGGTTCACATGTTTGTTTCCTAATTAGAGCAACAATGACTCTTACAGCGCACTCTTGCTGCATGTGTCTGTCATTTTACAGAGAGAGCTGGACAGATAATTATTTTATTCTGCTCTAAAACAAGGTGTAAAGTTTCCATTTTTTCAATGTTTCTTCAAGATAATAATTATTCTTATTTGTGTAAAATCTTCCTTTAAGAGGAAGTGTATTTAACCACTTTATCATTACCCACTTTGGGTATTCCAATTTTTAAAAAATATCAGACATAGTATTGATGAAAATAGTTTTTCAAATAATTTCAACTTTCTCTCTCTCTCTCTCTCTCTCTCTCTCTCTCTCTCTCTCTCTCTCTCCGCTCTTCTCTCTTCTCTCTTCTCTCTCTCTCCTCTCCTCTCCTTCCTCCTTTTTTTCAATGAGCAGCACTTAAGACTAGGGAGGATAGAAGGAGAATTGATGCCTTTAAGCTGTGGTGCTGGAGAAGAGTATTGAATGTATCATGGACTGCCATGAAAACAAACAGAGTCATCCTAGAGAGGGTTAAACCAGGCTGCTCCTTGGAGGCAAGGATTCTGGGGTTCGTCTGACATACTTTGGACATGTTATAAGGAGGGACAGGTCCTTGGAGATCATGCTTGATAGGGTGGAGGGACAGCGCAGGAGGGGAAGACCCTCTATGAGGTGGATTGATTCAGTGACTGGGGTAATCGGGATGGGTGTGTCAGAGGCAGTG
>NW_006399807.1:5594097-5604438 GCF_000299155.1 Elephantulus edwardii
GCTTAATGGCATGAGTTGTGCTGCTAACCCAAAGGTACACAGGTACACAGTTCAAACCCACCATCTACTCCGTGAGAGAAAGATGGGCAATCTCCTCCTCTGTAATTGATTGCCTCTGAAAACCTGCCACAGTGTCAGCTATGGGTTGGTTTCAACTCATAATACACAATAGCAACAAATATTTGGCAAACATTCCATGTGATTCTTAAACACACTAAAGTTGGAGAGCTAATGCTATTAAAGTTAAGTTTAGGATGTTAAGTGGCTGTTGCTATCAAGGATAGAAACATTTTCATCTGTCCTTAGTGGATTTTCATAGCAATAAGAAATCGAATGTTCACAGCCAGTTAACAACAGAAGCAGAAGGAAATCCAAGACCAGTGCTTTCTGGTTCAGTGAGTGCTCTCTTTGCTGCACTCTGTGATTCTCTAACTGCCCCTGATCCTTCCTTACAAAGGGTTTACACATCCCAACAAAGGGCAGCAACCCACAAGAGCCCCAGCACCTGAAGACAGAAAGAATAAAGAAAATGTGTTAAAGAGAAAGAGAGGGAAAGGAAGGAAGAAGGAAGAAATAAAGAGAAAGAAGAAATTATTTCTTTCCTGTGCTCATTACAGTTTCTAATTCATCTTAGAGGTTAGATGCCTGATATGTTCATTGTAAATTCCTGAACATATAACTTCAAGTCAGTATAATTATAATTAAATTCCGTTACAAGAAAGGCATTTACAAGGCTAATGGACTATTTTTATACTGAGATTTGATCTATATGTCCATTTAAGTATCTTATGTGCTCCCTTATAATTGGGAATGTGTCTATCAGGTTTCATGCTTCCACCTGATAAAAGATTTTTGGACCAAAAATAGTCCTTTAAAACATTAGCTATTATCCGACAGAAAAATGGATTTAATAATGCCCCAGAAAAAGTACAGATGAAAGAGCATAGTTGAAATTCAACATATCTAAGGTTCCAGCCCAGAGAACAAACTGTAGGACCCTGATGAAGACACTTAACGCCACCTGGGCCTCTGTTTCCTCATCATGGAAAAAAAGAAAATTTCAGTACTTCACAAACTGCGTACTACAGAGCAGTGTTCCTTGAGGCAGTCATGAAAAATGTTGCAGTTTGCTTCCTGTAGAATCTTTTTAAAATTGTGATTTAAATGAAAGTTTACCCAAAAATTGGTTTTCATTCATTTAGTCATTCATTTATACAGATTTATCTCACCCTTCCCCTCTCCCTATATTCCATAATGTGTGTCCTGTTCCAGGTTGTTAATTGCATTATTCATAATGTCTGATCATCCATTCTTTTCAGATTGAACTTTCTTTTACCTATTCCAATGCTCTATTCCTTATCAAACCTTTCTCTCTTCTCTTCCCCTCCACTGTCACTCTATAACCCTCCAATGTTTAGAACAATAGTCTTATACAATATTTATCCTTTTGTGACTGAGTTTGTTAACATAATATCCTCTAGACTTGTCCATGTTGTGTAGTGTTTCTCAAGCTCTTCACTGTTTTTCAATGCTGTGTAATACCTCATCGTGCCTCCACTAGAGGACTGAAACGTGTTTTTATAATACAGGCTCTCAGTCATGACCACTGCTGTTGAGTGCCATCAAGTAAACTCCAACTCATAGCGACTCTGTGAACCGCAGATTGAAACCTTGCCAGGCCTTTGCCATCCTCACAATCTCCGCCTACTGTTGGAGTCACTGTCGCCCTGTCTTGCTGTCTTTCAACGATTCTCTACTTGTTCAAGCATTATATATTTTCCCCAGGATTAGAACCTCCAGACAAGATGCCCAAAGTGTGTGAGTCAAGATTTCTCCATCTTTGTCTCTAAGGAGCACACTAGCTGCATTCAGTCCATGGGGAGCTGCATTGTTAACAAAATGGCAGCTCTTCTTTGTCAGTCCAAATATACCCGTGGCTTCTCAGAGATAGACAGGCAAACTCTTCCTGTGAGATTTACAGTCTTGGAATCCCAATGGAGGGTCACCTATGATAAGTTTTGAAGAGCTTCTGGGGGAAAATAAGAATCCATTTTAACTCAGTCAGCCTGACCCCAGATAATTTCATTCTTCCACTCAAAAAACCATTTTGAGCATCTACCTCACATTTTGGTCAAACATTCTTCTAAGTGGCATAGCACTGGTCTGACTATTTGCTGTACAGAGAGAGGTAACTCATGGTTGCTGTGAAGCTAAACTCTGTGACCCTGATGTGTCAAATGCGACAACGGTTACCCATGGTGGACACTGTTTGGTGGAGCTCCCCGGTTGAAACAAGCTTGGAAGCAAGAGTGGCATCCACCTCCAAATTGGCTTGCCTCTGGAAACTCTATGAACTAGGAGAAACGATGCAACTTATACAATTGTTCAGGTCTTTTGTTCATAGGGGTGCCATGAGTCAGCACTTAACAACAACAACAACAACAACCTCACATAAGGCACTGTTCCCAGTGTGAGGGATTTAGCAGAAAAAAAGGAAAAAAAAAAACCACAAAAAACAAACAAACAAACCCAAAAACAAAACCACAGAAGTCCTTTCAGGAAGTGAAGTTAGTATTTTATTGGGGGAGAGAAACACAACAAGCAAAATAAATTAGAACCCTTGGCATATTAGATTATGATAAGGATTAGGGAAAACAGTTCATCAGAGAAGAGTTTCATTTTAGGAGGGAAGTGTCAGTGAACAAAGAATTCTTTAAGAGTGATTCTTAGTATTATCTGTGGGTCTGACAGTCTACAAAATAGAAACAAATTATCTGAGAAACTCAGTCCTGGAAGGTCTTTGAGAGTCTATGCACTCCTAAAATCATCTGCCTCCCTGTGAATGATCATGCTAGGCATCTCGCTGATAAGTAGAGAGAAGCCAGAGCTAATTGTCTCTGGCATCCACAACTGGTCATTAGTCAAATTATTCCTGTGATGTCACATATCAATGTCATCCAGTCTGCTCCCCCTTTGTGATCCCAGCACTATGTTAACAGCTATTGAAGACACAAAAAGAGAAGCCATGGCCCCAGGAGCTGAGAATTTTACTAGATGAAATGACTGCTAAAATACTGGGTCATTATGTATATAACCATGGAATCCAGTGAAAGATCACAGAATCAAGAGACTGTCCTTTTGACGTTCATCCTGTCCCTACTCATTTCACCAATCTGAGCCTCAATTTTGCTATACTTAATAATGCTGAAGTTGTATTAGATGATTTCCAAAGCCCTTTTATTGGTGAAATGTTACTCTATATATTTGTTTCAGAGAGATTTATTCATTCACTAAACAAGCACTTAATTGCACTCTGAATTATATAGTTGGCTCTGGAACCAAGATTTGTGTTGTTGTTGTTGTTAAGTGCCATTGAGTCGTTGATGACTCATAGCACCTGTATAAATGAAAGACGTCAACAATAGTATAACTTTCATCGTTTCTCCAAGTTCATAAAGTTTCCAGAGGCAAGCTATTTACGGAGGTGGATGCCACTCCTGCTTCCAAGCTTGTTTTAATCAAGGAGCTCCACCAAACACTGTCCACCATGGGTAACCATTATCACATTTGATGCATCAGTGTCACAGTGTTCAGCATCACAGCAACCACAAGTTACCTCTGTACAGCAAATGGACAGACTAAAGCTATATCGCTTGGAAGAATGTTTGACCACAACAATTAAAACCAGGCTGGAGGGCTGCAGATTAAAATCACTCACCTTTGGCTTGGTAGCATAACTTTCTATGCACCAGGCGCACAGAGCTCTCTCTATGTTGTCAAATGCTGTCAAGTCGTAGGTGTCTCATAGGGACCCTATGAATGAAAGACCTAAACAATTTTATAACTGAAACCAAGATTAGCAATCCAAAATTCTGTTTATGAAAAGCAAACCAATAAACTTCTCTTAGGAATGCCATTGATTGCCATTAACTGAGCACTTACTATGGGCCAAGTATTATTCTGATTGCTTTGGATATATATTAAAGTAAATACTATTATTAAACCCAGTGATGGCAAGCTTCAATTCTGACTTGACCTCCCAATTTGGATAATCCCTTTCTGTTGAGTGTGGATGGAATTTGCGAATATGCTGAAATACTACTTACTTCAGTGATCATGTTAGGTTATATGCCAAAGGATATTTTGGAGATCCAAGATCCCTAATCAGTTCATCTTAACAAAGGGGGATTATGCTCAGCGATCTTGGCCTAATTAGGTGAAACTGGCCTTTTCTGGAGGAAAGATTAAAAGCATTGGAGACACACTGTCCATTTATGTGAGGAACACTGTCCATGATTGGCTTCGAAGATGACAGGGACAATATGGCAGGTCAGCAGGGCAGCATCTAGGATCTGAGGTCGACTCTTGGCTGACTGCAAGAAAGACAAGGACCTCAGTCCAGCAAGCTCAGAGCACTGAACTCCGCCAATTTTAATGTGTCTTGAAGGGAATTCTTCCTTAACCAACGTTCCACATGACAACACAGCCCCGCTGATACCATTATACTTCATCTTGTGAAGCTCTTACTAATCTAGAGGCACTGTTTCAGAGTTACGGTGTGACCCCCTGCAAACTACAGCACCAAAGCTCCCTATTGACAGTATCCATTTTATTAGGAAAAAAAGACACATGAAGGTTAATACCTTGAGCTAGATCCCAGGTAGCCAAGGGCAGGGGCAGGACTATGGATTCACATCATCTCGTTTCTGAGCCTGTTCTCTCACTGTATGCTCTGCTGTTCAGTAGGGGAACTAGACCAGGAATCAGATACCTGTAGTACAGTTTAGTAAGCACAATGTGTTTCACTAGTAGTTTTTTGGTTTTTGTTTGTATTTTTTAAAAAAAAAGAATAGTGACCAACTTGCAAGGAAAATGAATGTGTACTACTTTCAGTAGGCTTGCAACGACTCCACAACAAGCTGATGGTTGAATATTAAGGACTTTTAAGAGATGCCTATTAAACTGTTGCATCAACTATAGTAAGAGAAAATGGAAAACACTAGAAATCAGAGGTCCTTTTTTTTAAAATCAGAGAATAGGTTTATCAGTAAACCACTGGTATTAGCTTCCTCTGATACAGTATCTCACCCAGGAGCTCTGGTGGTGGAGTCTGTAGGGCGTTGTGCTGCTAACTCAAAAGCTGCACCTCTGGTGGTTCAAATCTCTTCTTATGCAATTTACACCCTTGGGAAACCACCAAAGTGTCAGCTGTTAGTGAGTTTCAGCTCCATGGCAATGAATTTGAGTGTGGAAACTAACCTATATCAAGCACTACTAGAATGTCTTGGAGAGGGTACAGCCAGAGTACTCTTTGGAGGTAAGAAAAATGAGGCTTCACCTCACACACTTTGGGCATGTTGCTAGGAAGGGCTATTCCTTGGAGAAGGACGTGATGCTGGGAAGGATGGAGGGTCAGAGAAAGAAAGACGTGATGAATTGACGTGGTGAATGGGCTATCTTATGTGTCAGGAAGTGTAAGGATGGCACAGGATAGAAAAGGGCTCAGAACTCCTGTTCATAGGGTTGCTATGAGTTGTCCTTGACGCGACAGCACCTAATAACAATAACAACCGCTAGAATTAGAGATCACTGTAAATGGGTTAATGTGGACCAGCATTATGGAAAGCCTGTGTCTGATGCTCGCTCATGAAATACAATGGGAGGTAGTAGGAAGAGCGTTTCAACTGGGGGAAGTGCATTTGCAGAGTGGCTCAGGGGTAGGAGGAATGTCATGTGTGCAAGCTCCCGGAGCAGAGGGTCATGCTGGGCCCATCATTCTCCATCATGAGATGCTGGCACAGGCTGGTTTCCTGAGAGCAGAGTATACTCTCCATGGGAGGGGGTTGGAAGGATCCCAGACACATACCAGATGGGGCAGGGGGTGGGGTGCTCACAACTGTCCATCATTGTGACCCAGAGGCCCAGGGCACAGTACACTGGAATGGGAAGGTGGGGATCAAGGCCTATCACAAAAGAAGAGTGCTAATATGAACCCAGCTTGAGATCACGCTCATATCAGCTAATTTTAGACTACGTCTAGCTACTTAATGGAACAGCCACATTAACTGGACAATAGAAGCAAGGATGCATTAAGGGAGATTGTTGCAGACTCAGTATTAAGTCAGCATTCTGGTGGGAAGTACACAAATATAGCAATCTTTGGTTGCAAATAATTCCTCAGAGCCTTACTATGAAGTATCAACACAACTGGAACTATATAACATGGAAAAGGCTTGGAGAGCATTATGCAGAGCGAACTAACTCAGTCTCATAAGGACAAATACTACTTAAGACCATTATTCTAAAATTAGAAGGATAACTAGTAAAATGTGTATAAAAGTCCAAAGGGGAGGAGAAAGATGAGAGAGGCTGAGAGTGGGGAAGGATAAATCATGGGTTATAGAGTTTGGTGGATGTAGGGAGGGGAAGTGAAGGAATTAGAAAAGACCCATTGGGCCCCTGAAAAGATAGGGTAATAGTAGGCATAGATCAATGGTGATTAATTTTATAAACCAAAATGTATGGGAATGATCCCATGAAACACAGTATGAGTGAAGGAATGTGTGAAACACAATGCATTTGAATTTGTATGCAAATAAATATAAAATATAAAACAAGGAAAAAATAAAACTTTTGCATTGTCCCTTAAAAAACCAACCAAAAACAACTTGTAGAAAATAAAATCGATCAGTCTTTCACATGACAGAGATGATGGCTATCAGATACAAAGAAAACCTTCTTTGCTGTATAGGACACCTCTTTTACACAGCTTTAGATCCTCTCAATTTTACCACTGTGGCGACATGACAAGAGTTTACCTGGAGTCCTCATACAAGCACACAACCCAGAAAGATAAGGCAGTTACTTCACTGTGAAGCAAATGGAGACCAAGAGTAGACAGGAGCCAATGAGTAAATGATTCCCTTTTGTGTCCCTATAGATTTTCATGAGACCCAATGAATGATACCCTGTTCATCCTCATCATTTCTGACATTTTATTATTATTTATTATTATTATTACTAATTTTAATGAAAATTTACAGAGATTTTGGATTTCCAGTCATTCATTGTTGCACTTTTCTCCCTGCCCACCCCTCCCCTCAGTTCATTCTTCTCTTTGAAAAATAAAAGGCAAAATCTTTCATTGTTATACAATCCCTACCCCCAAGACGACTCCACTATGCAGCTTTCATTCTGGACTTCTATCATGACCATAATACCTAATCACATATCCCTTTTAAACAGTTCTTTCCCTCATCTGTTTCAATGCAGTATACATAATTTATCCCATCTTTCTCAGTCCCCCCCCAACTGCGATGTCAGTTCTGTTTTACACTGGCACTATGCGGTATTTGTCCTTTTGTGACTGAGATATTTCACTCAGCATAATGTCCTCCGGGGTCATCAATTTTGAATAATATTTCATTAGTTTCTTGTTTTTTTCTTTGCAGCGTAGTACTCCATTGTGTTAATATACCACAGCTTCTCTATCCATTCATTTGTTGATGACCATTTAGGTTGTTTCCAGCTCTTTGCTATTGTGACCAAAACCACGATAAGCATGGGTGTGCATATATCTGCTTGGGTGGCAGTTATGGTTTCTTTAGGTATATTCCAAGTAGTGGAATTGCTGGGTCAAATGTTCTTTCTATTTGCAACTTTTTGAGAAAGCGCCATACTGCCTTCCTTAGTGGCTGCACCATTTTTTACACTCCCAACAACAGTGAATAAGGGCTCCATTTCTGACATTCTTGAATACGTTGCTGTCATCACTGTGTCAACCCATCTCCTTGGGGATCCTTCTCGCTTTCACTGGCCCTCCATCTTTCCAAGCATGATGTCTCTTTCCAAGGAATGTCCTCTCCTAGCAACATGCCCAACGTATATGAGACAAAGCTTTGCCATCTTTGCTTCCACAGAGCATTCTGGCTGCATGATTTCTCCAAGATATATCTGCTTTTTTTCTTTCTGCCAGTCCACGGGATATCAAGTATGCTTCTCCAACATCACCGTTCAAAGGTATCAGTTCTTCTGTTATCTTTACTCTTTGTCCAGCTCTCAGTTGCATGTTGTTGTTGTTGTTGTTGTTATGTGCCATCGATACGCTTGAGACTCATAGCGACCCTATGTACAACAGCCCTAAACCCTGCTCTATTCTGTGCCAATCGCACTGTCTCTGACACATCCATCCCGATTACCCCAGTCACTGAATCAATCCATCTTATAGAGGGTCTTCCCCTCCTGTGCTGTCCCTCCACCCTCCCAAGCATGATGTCCCTCTCCAAGGATTTGTCCCTCCTTACAATATGTCCAAAGTATGTTAGACGGAGCCTCAGAATCCTTGCCTCCAAAGAGCAGCCTGGTTTAACCCTCTCCAGGATGAAACTGTTTTCTTGGCAGTCCATGGTGCATTCAGTACTCTTCTCCAGCACCACAGCTCAAAGGCGTCAATTCTCCTTCTATCCTCCCTAGTCATTGTCCAACTCTCTGATGCATAACAAGTGATTGCAAAGACCATAGCCTGTATCCGACGCACCTTAGTCTCCAGAGTGACACCTTTGCTCTTCAGTACCCTGGAGAGGTCCCTAATAGCAGGCTTTTCCATCGCTTTTTTTTTAATTTCCTGGCTACTGGTGCCAAGAGTGTTGATCGTGGAGCCAAGCAGACTAAAGTTGCATAGTCAGTTGCATAGTCAGTAAGTTAAAAGATCACAGCCTGAATCAGGGACAACTTAGTCTCCAAAATGACATCATTGCTACTTTGTAATTTGGACAAGTCTCTGGTTGCAGCCTTTCCCAGTATAAGACTTCACCTGATCTCCTGCTGGTACTAAGGGTATTTAATGTGGGCCCAAGTAAGATGAAGTCGTTGAAAATTTCAATCTCTTCTACATCTAACACAAAATTGCCTGTTGGCCCAGTGCTGAAGATTTATTTTTTCTTGATGTTGAGATGTAACCCATATTCTTTCATCTTCTGTAGCAAGAACTTCAAATCCTCCTCACTTTCATCAAGCAAGTTCGTGTCATTTGCATAATAGGGGTAGTTGATGAATCTTCCTCTAACCTTGATGCTATATTCTTCTTTATAGAGTCAAACTTCTCAAATTATTTGCTCATGAAAAATAAGAATGGAGAGGGAATACAATCCTGATACAAACCTTTCTTGATTTTAAACCAGGTAGTGTTCTTTGCTCTGTTTGAACAACAGTCTCTAGTGCTAAGTATAGGTTTTGCATGAGCACACTTCTGTTCTGGGATTCTCATGTTTTTCAGTGTTAACCATAACTTGTTGTGATCCCCACAGTCAAAAGCCTTTGCACAGTCAATAAAGAAAATAGATATTTCCATGACCATACATGTTCATTAATTTTTTTACCCAGCTTTGTTTTCTGAGGAGCTAAAAGGGAGACATGTTCTATCTGGAGGTGTTATTATCTTTCTGGTTGGTTTTACTGACCAGACTACTAGGAACAGTGAATCTTGGCAATGTTTCTAGTGAAAAACGAAAAACTAAACGGAGCAATTTCCTTCGGGTTGTAAAATTTGCCAGTTCCCCTACACCAGATCTTTTCAGCAAAGGTAGTATAATGTGTATCATGGCTGTTCTAAAAGGTTGATTAGAATTTCTTTTGCTTAGACTACACTGAATTCACTATTGTGTTAGTTTCATAATGATTTCTATTGGCTACTAATCTAATAGTGATTCAAAACCATCCAGTGGTTTGAGGAGGAACTGTGTGATGATCTGATTATGGAAAAATTACAGTCAAGAAATCTCTCTGGAATAGTTTGATTCCATAATATATGGGGTCAGCATGAATTAGAATCAACTAGGCAGTAATGGGTTGTTATAGTATGGTTTTGGGGTTTTTTTACTTATTGATTTGTTGTTGCTGTTGTTGAATCGGAACTGACTCATAGCTGACCCACCAGTAGATTTTTAGTTTGTACATCGAATGGGAAGAGATGGTACAACTTTCTCCCATAGAGCAGCTGGTGGTTTCAAACCACATGCCTCTGTGTTGGCAGAGCAACTCCTTAGTATAAGGCTATCAGAGCTCCCTACATACTGCTTTTATGAGTAAAAAGAAATACTTCTATTTCCTGCTTTTTTTATAAAAACAAATAATCTTGCCTAGGATATTCACTTAACTGTGTGATTTTAGCCAGGTTTCAGGTACCATCGGAAATGTGGAAATGGTTACACCACCAATGAGAATTGTTAAAAATCTCTGGTATTATGAATCTAAGTATATCAAAGACATACTTTGCTATTTTCTATTAAGTTGTACCACTAAACATTTTTCCGCTTTTAAAATATGTATATTTTAAAGTTAATA
>NW_006399807.1:5604721-5614919 GCF_000299155.1 Elephantulus edwardii
CTCCTGCTTCCAGACTTGTTTTAATTGGGCAGCTCCAGCAAACACTGTCTGCCATGGGTAACCATTATTACATTTGATACATCAGTGTCACAGTTTTCAGCATCCCAGCAACCCTGAGTTACCTCTGTACAGCAATGCACAGACCAGTGCTATACCACCTAGAAGAATGTTTGACAGAAAGACAATTTGAACCTGGCCTGAGGGCCGCAGATTAAAATCACCCACCTTGGGCTTGGTGGCATAACTTTCTGTCCACTAGGCCAATGTAGCTCTCTCTATGTCATCGTTGTTATTGTTGTTAGGTGCCGTAGCTATTCGAAGAGTTTCCGGAGGATTACTTACAAAGTTCATAATGTTTGTATACATTGTTTTTAATAAATACATACTCTTGGTATCACTATGAATTACACTGGGAAAATCTGCTCTCAGGAATTCTGGTCTCCAGAGTACTAAAAAGTAATGATATCAGTCTGGAGACCAAGGTGTGACTAATCCAGGCCATGGTGTTTTCAATTGCTTGTTACGCATCAGAGAGCTGGACAATGACTAAGGATGACAGAAGAAGAATCCATGTCTTTGAGTTGTGGTGCTGGAGAAGAGTCTTGAACATACCATGAACTACCAAGAAATCAAATAGTTCTGTCTTGGAGAGGGTGAAACCAAGTTTCTCCTTGGAGACTAAGATTTTGAAGCTCCACCTCACTTACTTTGGGCATGTGGCCAGGAGAGACAAGTCCTTGGAGAAGGACATCATGCTTGGAAGGGTGGAGGGACAGTGCAGGAGAGGAAGACCCCAGATAAGATGGAGTTATACAGTGACTGGGGCAACGGGAGTTGCTTTGTGAGAATCAGTGAGACTGGCTCAGGACAGAGCAGGCTTCAGGGCTGCAATACATAGGGTCACTATGAGTTATAGGCAACTCAATGGCACCTAACAACAACATGTACACCCATTTTTTTGAGTTATAGTTTGCAGACAAAATTGACTTTCCATTCGATCATTCATATAGATCTGGTTTTATGACATTAATTATAATTACATTCATTTAATCACACTCCTCTTGATTTCTCCACATGATTTTCTTTTTCCTTTCCATTAGTCTTTGCATCTTATCCCTTCCTGGTTGAGTTGTCTGGGGATTTATCTATATTAATCAATTCAGTATAAAAAAGCACTTACTGAGAAGATAAATCCCTTCAGAAATATTTCTATTCTTTTGGGATTGTAATCAACTATTTATATAGTTTATACTCTTAATCTTCAAAAAAACCTGAAACCCAAGAACCTATGCTTTTTCTTTGTTCTGAAAACCAGAACTATCTGAAGACTGGGCCTAAATTGGGAAAAGGGCCACACTGTAAACCTGTTTAGAAAAGAAGCCTGGAGAAAGGCGCCTCGACACAGCTACAAGGTTCCTAGCTTAAATTATTCACAATAGCAACATGATGGAATAACTCAAATGTTCATCAACAAAAAATGGGTAGAAAAATTGTGATATATTCATACGATGGAATATTATGCAGCACCAAAGAATAACTAATTTGTAAAATTTTACTTAACATAGGTTACTCTAGAGGACATTATGCTGAGTGACATAATTCAGTCACAAAACTACAAATTCTACATTAGATGGTTTATGTAAAAACAGGAATGTGATTGGGGTAAAGGGAGCTGGGAGAGCAAAAATAGAATGTACAATGTACACTATATAGGATCATGGTAATAGAAGGATCAATCTGTGAAAAATTGATGAAAGGACAATATGGCTACTGCAATTAGCAAATAGCAACAAGATATGTACAACTGTTCAAAGGATGGGGGCAGAAGAAGGAGGAGGGAGGGAAAAGCCTCACAAGGGCAGCAAAGATTAGTGCACAGATGGTGGTGGTGGGATGGTATGAAAGAAAAGGCAAAGTACAATGAGGATTTGATGAGATGGGATAATAAAAAAAGACACTGAGTAATAGTAACCAATTACATAAAACGCACTGTATATGAAAGATTGTCTAAAACAATGCCCAAGAATGACAGACAAGATATATAATAGCATGAAACAAATAATAATACATTCAACATAAAAAAAAGGAGTCCTAGCTAAATAGTGTGACATGCAACATTTAACTTCTCTGAGCATTGCTTGTCTTCAGGTATAAAGTGGCAAGAAGTGAGCTGTTCAGGGGAGAGAATCATATAATGATGTGAAATCTGCCAGGTGTGCTTGGAAAAGCAGAAAATCAACAAAAGGGAAGACTTTCAATGACATGGATTGACACAGTGACTAAAACAATGGGTTTGAGCATGGTGGAAATTATTAAGATAATGCAAAATAGGGCAAGGTTTCTATCTGTTGTTCAAAGGATCTTTGAGTCATGTTGGTGTTGTTGTTATGTGCTGTTGAATCACGTGCAACTCATAGCGACCCTATGTACAACAGCTCTGAACCCTGCTCTACCCTGAGCCAACTTCATTGTCTCTGACATACCTACCTCCATTACCCCAGTCACTAAGTCAATCCATCTCATCCAGGGTCTTCCTCTCTTGTGCTGTTCCTCCATCCTTCCAAGCATGATGTCCCTTCCCAAGGAGTGGTCTCTCCTTGCAATATACCCAAGGTATGTCAGACAAAACTGCAAAATCCTCGCCTCCAAGAAGCAGCATGTTTTCACCCTCTCCAAGACAAGTCTGTTTGTTCTCCTAGCAGTCGATAGTCTACCCAGTACTCGTCTCCAGCACCACAATTCAAAGGCATCAATTCTTCTACTATCATTCTCAGTCATTGTCCAGCTCTTTGATGCATAGCAAGTGATTGCAAAGATCATCACCTGGGTCAGGTGCACCTTAGTCTCTAGAGTGATGCAGTTGCTTTTTAGTACTCTGAAGAGGTGTCTGACAGCAGATTTTCCCAAAGCAGCTCATCTTTTGATGATGCTATGACTATGAGTAATAGTGGGCTCATAATGGCACCTAATAGAAACAACGGCCAGGTGTTGTATTTGCACAAAAGGAACATTTCATGATACTGTCCCAGACCCGTTGTTAAGTGCCATCGAGTCGTAGACAACTCATATCGACCCTACGAAAGAAAGACCTGAACACTTGTTTAACTGTCATCATTTCTCCAATTTCATGGAGTTTCCAGAGGCAAGCTATTTCAGAAATGGATGCTACTCCTGCTTCCAAGCTTGTTTCAGCCGGGGAGCTCCACCAAACACTGTCCACCATGCATAACCATTATTGCTTTTGACATATCAGTAACACAGTGTTTAGCATCACAGCAACCATGAGTTACCTCTGTACAGCAAATGGACAGATGACCTTTTGCTTGGTAGCATCGCTTTCTGTCCACTAAGCCAACGAGCTCTCTCTATAATGTTGTTTCTTAGGTGTCGTCGAGCCCAGAGAGGTTTCACTATCTGTCAGAAAGCCACAGCTACATAGAGACAGAAAGCAGCACTTTTTTCCACTCCTCTCTGCAGACACAGAGCACGCCGTGGAAGGGGAAACTCTTACCTTTGGGTCAATCTCTGCCAGAACCTCATTGAGCACTTGTAATAGCTGCATTGGCTCCAAGGAATCAAATGTGGTTAAATTATAGTTCTTCCTAAAAGGATCCTTATTGAGCTTTTCCACAATGAATTTGATCTGATCACTCATAATTAGGCTGTATAATAACTTGCTAAAGAATAAAAATAGAGACATTTCTCAATATTGAAAATAATAGTTCTAGAAAAAACCACATAGTATTATTCAATTCATAGAAAGTATGCACAAGAGAATTCCACTATATGTGGAAGGGTTACTTCATTTGGGATCAGGTATTATTTCATGACACGATTACAGAAAAAGAAATACATAGTAAAGTGAACTGTGGACTCAGGGGAGGGAGTATTGTGTAACAATGAAAGAATTTATTTTTTCCAAAGAGAAAAATGAACTTGGGGGAGGGTTGGGTAGGGAGGGAAATGTGCAACAGTGAATGAATGGGAGGGGAAATTAAAAGGAAAGACTATGCTGTAAAAAAGAAAGAAGCAATATTTGTCATTTAAAAAAAAAAGAAAAGCAGGATATGAAGATTTTTATTATGAAAGTGCTAGCATTTAAATTCAGATTTCCCGCCCCCCTCATTTATACCAGAGAACAGCAATCATCTATACTGATGAGCAAATGAATAGTGTTTGCCCTACAAGTCCCCCACAAGCTCTGGGGGCAGTGCAGGCCAAGTACCAGGTGCTAACCAGAAGATCAGCTGTTCAATTCTTCTAAGAGCTTTGAGAGGGGAAGCTGTGGCAGCCTGCTTCCCTAAAGATTTACAATCTTGGAAACCCAGTAGTTCACGCTCTCCTACAGGGGCTGCTGGGAGGTGGAACCCCCTTGACGGCAGTAGCAGCGGGCACATCCCTCCAGTTTCCACCCAGGCCTGGAAACCTGTTAGACTACAGACACACTGGTCATTTCTACCTGTTTAATTAGCAGTCTTGTCTTTCATTGTTTTTGTTCAGACATTCCTCTAGGTCATATAGCCCTGGTGTACAAGTTGTGGTACCGCGGTCACTTGTGGTTGCTGTGAGGCTAAACATCGTGACACTTAATGTGTCAAATACATTAATGGTTGGTTACCCAATGCAGACAGAGAGTGGGGTGGAGCTCCTCGACTAAAACAAGCTTGGAAGGAGGAGTGGCATCCACTTCCATAACAGCTTGCCTCCGGAAACCCTATGAATCTGGAGAGAGGATGAAAGGCACCCAAGCGTCGAGGACTCTCCTTCATGGGGTCGCTATGAGTCGCCTGCGACTCAACAGCACTTAACAACAACAACAACAACAACAATTAGCAGTCCACATCGAAAACACTGGGAGATTTTACACTAAAATTCAGATCTCCAGCTGCTTTGGAACCATCAGCTGCAGCAAGCCTGGGCACACACCGCTGGCTGGGCCTCGAGTGGTTTGCTCGGACGCTCTGCACCCATTTCTGTTGCGGGCAGTCCGGTGGGTGTTGACTCTGCCGCCCTCGATTACCTCAGCCTGCCATTTCCTCTGGATGTCCTGTTCTATAGTCTCTTGTCTTTGACCATTTTGAACCAGTGACAAGTTACTTATTATTTACAAAATAAAATCCAACTTGGACTTCGAGCTCTAGCCTCCTTTTGCTCTTGCTTTACCTCATCTTTCTCAACTTGAGGGAGAGTCTATACATCCTAGTGCCAGATACTTTAGAGTGTGTGTTAGTCTGAATAATGGCTTCCAAAGGTACACAGGTCCTAGACTCTGTAATCTATGAAAGTTCTATGGCAAAAGGGTTTTAGTAGGTGGAGTGGAAATTAGTGATCTTGGAGATTGAGAGATTGTGTCTTTATGTGAAGTATCCATATAAGAAAAAAAATCAAATTCTTACTATTGAGTTAATTGTGACTCATAGTGACCCTTCAATGGGTTTCCAAGACTATAAATTTTGTAACTATTATAAATTCTGATGTACATCTCTGGCTGTTTGAACCTGCCAACTCCTCTAAGGGGAAAAGATGGGCAGTCTCCTCCTGTTAAGATTTACAGCCTCAGAAACTTGATGATTACTGTGCATTGAAACTCCTTTGATGGCAGTGAAAGAGAAAGATATTCACATGAAACTGCAGGAACCAATCTCAAAAAGATAAATATTGAGTGGGGAAAAAAACCATAGGTGAATACATACACACACACTGGTTTGTTGTTGTTTTTTTTATTTGAGAGGTTGGTGGGTTTGAACTGGCTGATAGGCAACGTTGTGATAGAGAAAAGATTAAAATTGTCAACAACTTGGATCCACAATCAATACCCTCGGTACAGCAGTAAGGAGATCAGGAGACATATCACATTGAGAAAGTACGCTGTCAGGGATCTCTCCAAAGCACTGAGGAGCAATGATGTCAGTTTAAAGACTAAGGTTTGCCTAATTCAGGCCCTGATCTTTTAAATAAGTTGCTATGCATCTTCTAGTTAAAAGATTAGTGTTTTAAGCACTGTGCCACCAGCACTCTTGTGCATCACCTTAGGCAAGTCAATTCTTAGAACCTTTTTTCTATGGTTAAAAGGGAACAGACTTGAGAAAGTGGCTTGCCACCTATTAAGCTTTATGTAAATATTGCACACTCACTCTGTTGTACCCTCTAGATCTTAGACCTACCTGTGAACGTGTTTTGCAATCCTTCGTCTCCAGAGACCTCTAAGGCTATGAACCTGTATCCCCCCTTGCCAGCTGCTGCTCAAAACCTCTTTAATGGCAGACAAAGTCTTTCATCCTCCAATCAGAGATAAGAATACAGAAAGGGTGTTGACAGTGAGTTTCACCTGCCTCACAAGAGAAGTTCAGGACCTGTGCTGCTGAATGAACACTGATGAAGACTGATGGAGCAAAGATACCTGCTCGCCTCAGGGGGCAGAGCCAGGTCAGGAGGCGACCCTGACGTTTCTGAAAAGAAATTGAAAGGGTCCAGGGCGCTGGGAATCCTAATTCATTCTTCTCACGAGGGAAAAGTCTTCCATCTGTGCCATTCACAGGACTTCCCTCTTGACCTATGACCAGGAATCAGTTTCCAGAGTTGATTTCATTTCAGCTGCATGTCAGAATAGAGCTGCATTCCACAGGATTTTCCATGACTTTGGCCTTTCAGAGGTAAATTACTGGGCTTTTCTTTTAAGACTTTTCTGTGTGTACCCAAAGTGAAAACCCTTCATGTAGTAGTGGCGTGCTTAATTATATGTGCCAACCAGGTGGTCCTGTTTACCCCGTAGTCTTAGTTTGAAATGTTGAAGGCTCAAGACTATGGCCTGCCCTTGGCCTGACTACAGTCCGTGTCCATAAGGGCCACACAGGGACACAGGGGCAGGAGGAACCCTTCCCCTCTGTGTACCAGAAGCCAGAGCAGAAGAATTAGAGTACATTGGTTACTGTGTGGTCAATGCTTTGATTTCAGTTTCCCTCGCCCAATGGAGAGTTGAACTGGGTGAGAGACAAAGGAAGATAAGCCTTGGAAGAATCCCTGGCTCTTGGCCTGGTTCAACCCTCCTTTGGTTAGTTGTTCTGCTGAAAATAAGCCCAGTGTGGCCCAAGCCCTGGAGAGAGCACATGGCTGGAAGGAGAGAAGGCAGGTGGGAAGGTGAAAGTAAATATAGGGTTTTTGTTTTGTTTTTTTAAAGAAAAGATTCCAGAGAGTGAGATGGGTCATTTTTTGTGAAAGAAGTAAAGAAAGACCCTGTGCCGTGTGTGTTATGAATTAAGATAGCAGCCTCACTTCCGCCTTTGTTCAAGCTTCTGGACTAATGAACGGATGTTACAGAGAGTTCAAAATTTGGTAATGGTTCTTATTCTGGTACATTGTTCTTGGTGTCACTCACGCTCCTAAAGCACTAATCAGGCTCTTCTGGGGACAGCCTCTACTATGCGTTGTGAGGCATTTGCTATGAAGTTACTGGTATCCTGGTTTTACTTGAAGATGGCCTGACCTCAGCCACTTCATTTGACCCTTGCCTTCCATTTCCTCCCAAGATGACCTTCATCTGGTTTTGTCTTGTTGTAACATTCTTTTCACCCCATTTTGTTTCATTTACCTAATCCTGTCCCTATCAGACCTACCAGTGATCCAAGTGCAGGAAAAACCCACATACCACCAAGAGACCAGCCTCTGAGCTGTGTGAAATCCTTCAAACCCCAGAGACCAGGAGTTGAGAGGCACCTATGGTCAATGGGACCCAGGATACAATTGGTGCCAACAGTGGCAGCTGTGGTCAAAAGGTCAAAAGTCCCCAGGGGTTTTGAATGTAGAATGAGTATTGACCAAATGTAAGGATCAAAGCTAGACAGTGGAAAGAGATAATACTGGTTTCTGACATGAGGTTTCTAAGACTCTAAATCTAAAATCTTTCTTCTGAAGAGTGGCTAGTGTATTTGAATCTGTGCCCCTTGAGTTATCAGTCTACTAAATAATCCATTAACAAGAGGCACACTGCTTTTATGGTCATTTGTCATCAGATGCTCTATGCACATAATATTCTTTAATTCCTGCAGAACCTTAGGTATACTTACTGGTATTATGCTCATTCTGGTGAGGAGAATAAAGTTTCATGAGAATGTACAGAAAGAAAGCCACAGTTGTGAAAACACGTGTTTGCCCCCAAAACTCACTCTATGAACCACTCTGCTATTCTTTCCATGCAAAAAAGCAGTCTTTTTCTGTTGATTTTCTAACCTGAGATCACAGGTCCTCAGGCCCTGAGGTCTTATGAAGCCAAGAACACGCCATCATCAAAATAGAGACAAGTCAGGTCCTCTTGTATTTACAGATACATGTAAGTGATTGGCACTGGCTAGGACTGGGTATAAAAGAAATAAACAAAACAGATGCTATAATCTATAATTCAGTCAACCCAAAGGGAATGCAATGAGCCCCAAATAAGGACAGAGGCCTAGATCTGGGAGGAGAGACCAGCAGATCTGGAAGAAGTGATACTTAATTTGAAACATGAAGAAATTAACAAGGTAGTGTGTGAAAAGGAGAAGGGATCATTCCAGGCAGAAGAATAACCTGTGCACAGGTCTGGAGGCAGCAAAGAGTGTGGAAGGCTAGAGGAAGCAGAGGTATGGATACTACAATGTGAAGAAAAGGAGGGAGTTACACTAATACGCTGGATGTTCGAATCCACTAGTGGCTCTTCAGAAGAACGACGAGGCATTCTGCTTAGCTTATGTAGCCTCACAAACCCAACAGAGGGTCATTATGAGTTGGAATTGACAGCAGTGAACTTGTGGTGGTTTCTTTCTTTCTCTTTGGACAGACAAAGCTTTGGGAGTTTAAAAGTGACAGTGATATCATCAAATTTGTGTTTAGGAAGATCATTGACATCAGAGCACATGTGGAGAAAGAGATGCCTTACTCAATTTGGAGAGAACAATAAGGGAAATTGCACCATTCATATGAATACGAGAGACAAGGCTCCAAGAAACGTCTCAGGAAGAGCCCAGGGACAGACACCTGGCAGATTTCTCTTTTTTCTTCTGCATTAATCCATTTACCAACCCCAAGAAGCAAGCACATCATCTAAAGATGCACCCAGGGATTTTGGCTGAGATCTCAAGGCACAAGAACCCGGACTTCACCTTGCATTGACTTATGTACCTGTCACTAGCATATCCACATTGATTCACAGGCAGGCACCACTGAGGGACTGCCAGGTTCAGTGTGTCTGGAGAGAAAGCCCAGAAGCAGAACCAAGTTAAGAACGGTGCATCTATAGTGAATAGGGCTCACCAACCCTTCTGAGGACCAACCCATCTTCTCTTGGTCGCATCATCCAAACCATTCATTCCCGTTGCTGCCAGAAGGATCAACTAGAAATTACTTTATCATGTTGCTCATTTGTTTAAATACACATAAACTCTGCATGCTGCAAAGTGAAGTATGTGATGAACTGTGTCTAAGCAAAGCACTCATACTATTGTTTGATTATCAGCTAAACAAGTTACTCTGTGTTGAAAAAGCAAGCAAACAAAACCTGATGAGCTAAGGTTACACAGTTGTTGTTGTTGAATACGTTCCAATGGAGCAGGACTCCTAGCAACCCTATGAACAAAAGGCCTAAAGCCCCTCCACAACTATCAACATTTCTCAAAGTTCATAGAGTTTTCAGAAGTACATTGTTTAGGAAGTAGATGCCACTCCTGCTTCCAGTGGTTACACAGAGTTAGGTATTTGGTTGACATTTTTTCCAAATTAATAAAACAAACCTACCACTTAAAGGAAAACACCTGAGGTCAATGATAAAATTAAAGCTTTCAGGAGAAAATTCAGTTTCTAATTACCAGGCCTCTCTGATGGTTCAAATTCAGATGCTCTCAGGAGAAAGCTAGTCAAGATCCTCCTTTGTGATTTGTTGTTGTTATGGGTCTTTGAGTTGCTTGCTACTCATAAGGTCAACTATGAATTGAATTGGTTTTGATGCAACAGCAATGAGTTTGAAGGAATTAACATTAGAATAAAAATTGCAAATTTATATTTGCCACTGTGAGTTTGACAGCTTCCCAGTTGTTGACTTTCTGGTGAAATTGGTGATAATTTTAATAAGTGTAATTCTTTTACCCCCCTCAAATACTGTAAAGAGATGTGTCAACATTAGGAATATTTGTGTAATTCCAAAAGACTCATAATATCACAAAATCATACA
>NW_006399807.1:5618118-5666655 GCF_000299155.1 Elephantulus edwardii
AGTTGTGGTGCTGGAGAAGAGTATTGAATGTACCATGGACTGCCAAGAAAACAAACAGATTCATCCTGGAGAGGGTTAAACCAAGCTACTCCTTGGAGGCAAAGATTCTGGGGCTTCATCTGACATACTTTGGGCATGTTGCAAAGACATGTCCTTGGACAGGGACATCATCCTTGGGAGGGTGGAGGGACGGCATGAGTGGGGAAGACCCTCTATGAGATGGATTGATTCAGTGACTGGGGTGATTGGGATGGGTGTGTCAGAGGCAGTGCAGTTGGCACAGGAAAGAGCAGGGTTTAGGGCTGTTGTTCATAGGGTCGCTATGAGTTGCAAACGACTCGATGGCACATAACAACAACAACATTCTTAGTTTCCCCCCAGCCCCTATGCCAGTCTTGTTTTATAACAGTGGCATTATGCAGTATTTGTCCTTTTGTGACTGAGGTATTTAATTCATTATAATGTCATCTGGGTCACCCATTTTGTAGAATATTTCATAAATTCCTTGATTTTCAATGATGCATAGTATTCCATTGTGTGAACATACCACAACTTCTTTGTCCATTCATTTGCTGATGGGCAGTTGGGTTGTTTCCAATGCTTAGATATAAAAAACATGTTTTAGATTTATAGACAAAATGAGCAGATAGCACAGAGAGTTTCTTTATTCAGTTTCTCTATTACCAGCATTTTACATTAATTGTATTTGTTACACTAAATGAAATGATGTTGATTTATTATTACTTCTTCTTGTTGTATACCATCAAATTGGAACAACCCCATAGCTGACCCTCCAGTGAATTTTCAAAGGCAGTAAATTGCATAAGCAGTTACCCATTCTTCTCCAACAAAGCAACAGGTAGATTCAAACCTCATGTCTTTGAAATTACAGCACTGCTTCTTACCACTAGGCCACCAATGCTCCCTGCATTAATACCAGCATTGAAAACTTAGTAACATTTCTTAGTTTTGACCTAGTGCTCTTTTCCTGTTTCAAGACTTATCTAAGGTGGTGGTTGTGATGTTCCCCATTGAGTCAGAATGCACTCATTGCTTTGCTGACCCTCCAACAGGTTTTTAGAAGCAGCGAATCGCACAAGAGGAGCTTGGATTGATTCAGTGACTGGGGTAATCGGGATGGATGTCTCAGAGACAATGAAATTCGCACAGTACAGAACAGAGTTTAACACTGTTGTACATAGGCTCGCTATGAGTCAAAGCGACTCGATGGCACATAACAACAACAAGAACCAATTGTTAGTGCCCCTTAGTGACTTTTCAGAATTAAAAATGAGATGGCGCAGAAGGGGAAGACCCTCTATGAGGTGGATTGATTCAGTGACTGGGGTAATCAGGATGGGTGTGTCAGAGGCAGTGAGATTGGCATAGGATAGAAAAGGGTTTAGGGCTGTTGTACATACGGTCGCTATGAGTAACAAGTGACTTGATGGCACATAACAACAACTGTTGTACTCTGAGAATTCTTGATGTCCATCCCATAGATTAGAAGACATCTTATGGTTAGCTTTGGAATTTATATTATTAGGTCTCTTTCTCCAAACTTACTTTTTGAAAAATGCTTACTATACACACTTATTGTTTCAAAGGTATCAAGATCCTACACATGGCTTTGCATTTTCTGAAATTTTTCATTCTTTTTGCAGCATTGTGGTGAATCTTGAGGCAGGGAGCACACAGAGTGTTTGCTGAAAGTGGAAATGAGTAGTAAACAGTGACATCACCTCTTCTAGTCAATGACCAGATGTGATGGGGTGTATGTGGTTTTGCCTGTGGGAAAAGGGATGGATTTGGGCCTGGCAAAGGATGGAATGTTGTGGATTAAATTATGTCCCCCCCAAAAAACATATGTTGGAATCCTCAACCTTGTATATATGATCTTATTTGCAAATAGGATTTTCTTCGTTATGTTTATGCGCCTATGTCTAAATCTCATTACTTCCTTTTTTAAAAAAATAAAAATTATTTTATTATTTTGTGTCTGTGTACTGTCAAATCAAATCTGACTGATACAGGAGGAGATTGCTTCTCCTGGTGGATTAGAACCATGTACCTCTGGGATTGCAGTGCAGCTTCTTGCCACTAGGCCACCAGAGCTCCTTAAATCTTGCTACTTCTGAGTTATAAAAAGATCAGATTAGACACACAAGTGAGTGTAAAAGGGATAAGATAATGCAGTAAGAAAGTACTGAGGGTGCTGAGGTTACAAAAGCTACAAGAGCCTATTGAGGCTACTTCTATCACCAGTGCCCTGAATTTGAATTTCTGGCCTTCAGAACTATGGAAGGGAATAAAAAAAATCATGTTCTCTAAAACCATCCACTTTTATTTCTGTTACAACAGCACTAAATAACTAAGACACCAGGTCATCTTGCTGACTTTATATTTCTGAATCAATTTACTTGCTTCTTCATCTTTGTAGGGATAAAGATCTGGTGTTTACCTTTTGCCCATTTAATTTAACTCAGCAAATAGTTTTCAAAAGTGTGTAATATACCAGGTGCTGGGCTGGGTTCAGGATGACAAAGGTTCACCCACAGAGATTATGGTTTAGCAGCAAATACCCTGTCACCTCCATGTTTGTCCAATCTGCTCTGTGTTGCTGAAGGCATCCAGGGTCAGTTCATAAAGAGCAGTTAGTTCCAATCAAATTGACCCTAATCCTGAAGCATAAATAGAGCACCTAGAGAATTTTTTTGAAAAGTATATGTATCAAAATATAGAAAATATATTTCACAGGCTGGTGGTCATTTACTCAGATTTAAAAACTATTTGCCATGTTCCCCCTTGATAAATTTTGCATCAGTTTGACTCGACTCAGTTCCATTAAGTGTTTTCTTTTGTCTAGTGCTCCAGTATTTTAAATTCTCTTTGCCCTTCTACTGCACATGGATATGAGTTCCAATGACCACAGGTAAATAGAGAGAATTTGAAATGTTGCAAGTAGGAAATGTTGAAATAATATTTGTAATTAATTGAGTTGAATAAAAAGACGTTCTTTTTTAATATAATGTATTATTCTCCTTTTTTAAACAAAAAATACGCTTTATTTAAAATGCACACTTTGGTAAAAGCAGAGTGAGGCCAAAGAAACACTATCTTTTCTTTCACTTTATTTTTTTAAATTATAGTAGTTTATTTACAAAATTCAAATACATTGTTTTCCAGACCAGATTCTTCCAATTTCCCTGACTCCCACACCCATCAAATTGTAGGACTCCATGATTAATCTCCCACCCCCTGCACATCGTCATGCCTTTGCTTCCACCCCCCCTTGGACCCTTATACTCATTCTACAATTAAACAATTCTACAATTCTATAATGATTTTATATGTGTCCTTGTGGAACTGAGTTAGTTCACTTAGCATTATGCTCCCCAGTCCCTCCCAAGTTAGGTAGTAATTTACTAAATCATTGTTGCTGCATGCTGCATAGTATTCCATTTTGTGAATGTACCATAATTTCTTTAGCCATTCCTCTGTGGTTGGACATCTGTGCTATTTTCATGTTCTTGTGATGGTGAATAATGCTGCTATGAACATTGTTGTAAAAGTATCTGTGTAACAGAATTGAGAACCCAGAAATAGACCTAGGTATCTATGGTCAACTGATATTCTACAAAGCTGTCAAATGGGGAAATAATAACCTCTTCAATAAATGTTGCTGGCAAAACTAGACTTCCACCTGCAGAAAGCTGAAACAGAATCTACATCTCACACTATACACAAAAGTCAACTGAAGGTGGATGAGAGAGCTGGAAATAAAGCCCAAAACAAACAGCTATGAGACAAACAGCTTAGAAGAACTAGTCCAAAGTATAAAGAGACTGCCAAATACAGGGAGAAATGCACAATCTGAAGAGGATGAAATTGATACATGGGACCTTCTAAAGATTAGATCCATGTGTGCAGCAAAGACTTTTCCCAACAGGATTAAAAGAAAACCTACTGACTGGGAACAAACATTGGGTAATACCATCTCAGACAAGAGTCTCATTACAAAAGGCCTCCACAAGAAAAAGACTGAAAGCCCAATCACAAAATGGGCAAGACACATAGAAAGAATTTTCACAGAGGAAGATATTCAAATGGCCAACAGACTGATAAAGAGATGCAAATCAAACCACAAAGAGATATCATCTTACTCTAGTAACAGTGGCAAAGTTTAACAGGGCATCAAGTAATAAATGTTGGCGAGGATGTGATGAGAAAGGAAATTTGCCCATTTTTATTGAGACTGTAAAATGGTGCAAGCACTCTGAAAGTTGGTTTGGTGCTTCCTCAAAAAGCTGAACATAGAAATTCCACATGACCCACTATTCCACTGCTTGGAATATACCCTAATAAAATGAGAACTGGGGCTCAAACGGAAACATATACACCAATGTTCTTTCACTTTTTAAAAAAATGGCAACTAGAAAATTTACATTTTTATGTGTAAATATATATGTTTTGTATTTCTTTTTTTCTTTAAAAATTTTAATGAACATTTACAGAGATTTTGGATTTCCATTTATTCATTGCTGCACTTCTCTCCCCACCCAGCCCTCCCCACCCCCTCCCCAGTTCACTCCTCTCTTTTAAAAGTAAAAGAAATTGGACAGCATAAATCTAGACGACTGAAGCTTCAGGTCATCATATGATTCTCAGAGTAACAGAGGACCTGATTTGAGTCATTCCTCTGCCCCACCCAGCTTGCTGACCTGTCCAGAAACTCCTCCATGGAACAGCAGGTCGTTCCAAGTCTCTACCAGCCTTTGGGTAGTGAGGTAATTAATATGAGATCACTCAGAGCAAGCTCTTCCCCTCTCCAGATAACATCATGTGGAACTCCCTACCTGAAAGTCAATCTCTAAGCAAATCTCAGGTTGGCTATCAGACAAGGTCTGAGGACAAAGGAGAAGGTGTTGATGAAATGTTTCAATTCTTACAGGAAGGTCAAACCTAAATCTCTCCCTTTTCCTCTAGTACTTGATTTTGAAAACTTTACTTTTCCCTGTGAAGATTCCTCCATAGTCCCCTCATCCCTGAGCCTACCAACTTCCTCTAATACAGAAGGGTAATGACAGAGCTGGAGGAACTCAGCTCTTCAGGATGATTCCTAGATATGCAACAGCTCTTGATTGTCATGGGATCAGAACAGACTCACAGCTTAACTGGCAAACCCTCTGGTAGATATTCAGAGGCTGTAAATTGCAAGGGAGGAGACTGCCCATCATTCTTCCACAAGAGAAGTGGGTAATAATAGCCTTTGAGTTAACAGTGCAATTCTTTATCTAGTACTGCACCAGAACTCCCAGATTCCCAGATATATACCTCATATCCCAAGCTGGCTAATTCAACCGTGTTGTTTGTTTGTTTTTATAAAGGCAACGTTTCCAGCAGGATTTGACATATGGTAGGATTTATTCAATGTTTCCTGTTCATTGTTTTTTTGTTGTTGTTGCTTGTTTGTTTGCTTGTTTTTATATACTGCTTTAGTTACAAAGTTCGTACACATTGTTTTTCACACTAGATCTTACCTCCTTCCTTTACCGACCCCTCCATCTACCCATGAAATTCTGTGGCCCTATGATTAAAGCCCTCCCAACCCTGGCCCATCCTCACCCCTCTGTCCCCCCTCGCCCGCTTTGGATCCTCATACTCCTATAATAATGTGTTTGTCTTTATGAGACTGAGTTAGTTCACTTAACATTATGCTCTCCAGTCCCTCCCAAGTTAGGTAGTAATTAAAAAAAAAAAAATAAAACACATTGCTCCTGCATGCTGCATAGTATTCCATTGTATGAAAGTACCATAATTTCTCAATCTGTTCAATTGCAATTGGACATTTGGGCTGTTTCCATGTTCTTGCTAGGGTGAATTATGCTGCTATGAACATTGGTGTACAGTCTCTGTGTGTAGCTCAGTTCTTTTTCTCTGGGTATATTCCAAGCAGTGGAATATATGAGTCATACAGAATTTCTATGTTCAGCTTTTTGAGGAAATGTCAAACTGCCTTCCAGAGTGGTTGTACCATTTTAGAATCCCACAAACAATGTATAAGAGCTCCTATCTCACCACATCCTCTCCAACATTTATTACTTTGACCTGCTAAACTTTGCCACTGCTACTGAAATGAAATGGTGTCTCATTGTGGTGTTGGTTTACATCTTTATGGCTAATGATTTTTGAGCATTTCTTCATGTGTCTGTTGGCCATTTGAATGCCCTCCTTTGTGAAAATTTTTTCCATGTTTCTGGCCCATTTTGTGATTGGATTAACACTCTTTTTCTTCTGTAGGCCCAGGAGTACACTGGAAACTTTCGTCATGAAACCCTTGTCTGAGATAGTATTGCCAAATGTTTGTTCCCAGTAAATAGGTTTTATTTTCACCCTGTTGGAAAAAATTTCTGACACACACATGGATTTAACTTTTAGAAGGTCCCATTCATCAGTTTCAGATTGTAAACTTATGGCTGTATTTGGCAGTCTCTACACTGTAGACTTGATCCCAGTTTGTCTTTTATGAACTTTATGATTTTGGGGCTTTATTCCCAGGTCCAGATCCACCTTGAGTTGGTTTTTGTGAATGGTGTGAGATGTGGATCCTCTTTCAGCTTTCCGCAAGTAGCAGTCCAGTTTTGCCAGCACCATTTTTTTGAAGTGGTTGTCATTTTCCCATTTGATTTTATTTCCCAGTCAAATAATAGCTGACAATAGATGGATGGGTCCATTTTTGGCTTCTCAATTCTGTTCCATTGGTCTGTGTACCAATACCATGCTGTTTTAGTTACTATCACTGTGTACTAGGTTTTGAGGTCAGGGAGTGCTATGCCTCCACCTTCATTTTTGTTCTTCAGAAGTGCTTTGTTTAATTGGGGTATCTCTCCTCTCAATTTCCCTTTTGATCTCCTTGAAAAATGAATTTGGTATCTGTATTGGGATTGCATTGAACATGCATTTTGGTAGGATTTTCATTTTCAGAATATTGAATCTTCCTTTCCATGAACAGGGAACATTTTTTCCATTTATTTAGATCTTTATTGTTTCTCACAAAAATGTTCTCTATAAGCCTCTTGTGTCTCTTGTTAGGTTCACTCTCAGGTGTCTTAATTTATGGTTGGCTATTGTAAATGGTATTGCTTTTTTGGTTTCCTTCTCTGAGTCCCCTTTTTTACCGTGGAGGAATCCCACAGATTTTTGGATATTGATGTTGTACCCTGACACTCTAATAAGTTGGTCTACTAGCTCTAATAGTTTTGTTGTTGTTGTTGTTGTTGAATCCTTGTGTTTCTTATTTTCAAAAATATCATCATGACCAAGTTTTCCCCTTTTCTCTTTTGTTTGATCAGTGATCATAGTCTAAGACTTCTACTACCAATTCATTCTTTTGATTATGACCCCTCTACCCTTCTCCATTTTCCTTTGCCAAACTCTGTGTATGCCTTTATTGAAAGCTTGGATGTTTGATAATATATTACAAGTCTTTTAACACCAGCTAGAATTATACTTTCTGAGAAAAGATAATCTGCAGAATCTAGTGTAGCAGAGAAGTATGTACCTCCAAAGTATGATCTTTAGTTATTGTTAGAGAGCCAAACAAAGGCAAAATAATCAAGATTCAGGATACACAAAAAGTTTTACCAAACAGATAATTAAGAAAATATTCTCTATAGACTCTGTGAAACATGGTGTTGGCATAAGTTGGAATTGACTCAACAGCAATAAGCTTATTTTGAGTATTACCATAGGGTGGCAACTGGCAAAAAGTTAGTTCTTAATGAGCCTGTTTTGAAAGTTGAATGGATAAAAGAATGGCACTCACAATTACTGACTTATTTATGAAACTTCAGGTCTTTTTCCAAGTCTTTTTTCAGTATCTCTTCCTATTAAATCTTTTATACAAATACTCTAACTTAGAGATGTGTTAAAATTGAGTATGCCAGAAAATAAACAACCTTGACCTCATTTTTTTATGAAACAAGAGAATCAGTTATACAATCTTTATTTTTCATCTAATGTCAGAGGAAAAGCACTCCATCCTCTGTCTTCCTTACTTCAATAACTCCAATTATCCAAGAATAAATGATCTGGAATTTTCACTCTTCATAATATGAGTGACACAAAAGTAACTATTTTCATCTTAATGTGGATTAGAGCTAAATTTATATATGAGTGACAGAAACACTTAAGAATAATAATTTAAACAAAGAAAAAGAGTTATTTCACATACATATACAATAAAATACCAGGTTTGGAAGCAGGAGTGGCATCTACTTCCTAAACAACATGCCTCAAGAAACCATATGAACTTTGATAAATGTCAATAGTTGAAGAAGGGTTTCAGGCCTTTTGTTCATAGGGTCGCTATGAGTTGTGCTCAACTCAAAGACAATAAGCAATTATATATATATGGAGAATTGATGCCTCTGAGCTTTTGTGTTGGAGAAGAGTATTGAGGGTAGCATGGACTGCGAAGAAAACAAACAGATTCATCCTAGAGAGGGTTAAACCGGGCTGCTCCTTGGACGCAAGGATTCTGAGGCTTTGTCTGACATACTTTGGTCATGTTGTAAGTAGAAACTGGTCCTTGGAGAAGGACATCATGCTTGGGAGAATGGAGGACAGGCGCAGGAGAGGAAGGCCCTCTGGGAGGTAGATTTATTCAGTGACTGGGGTAATCGGGATGGGTGTGTCGGAGACAATGAGATTGGCACAGGATAGAGCAGAGTTTAGGACTGTTGTACGTAGGGTCACTATGAGTTGCAAGCCACTTGACGGCACATAACAACAACAACAACATGTGTATATATGCATGTATGTATATATGTGTGTATGTATATATGTATGTGTGTGTGTGTGTGTGTGTGTGTGTGTGTCTCAGATGCAGGCAGTCCAGGGCTGATATGCATCAAGACTTCCCCAGATCTCACAGAAATCAAGTTCTTCCCTTGTTGGTTCTCCATGTGTCACCTTCATTTGTAAGGTCATTTATGTATATGGTCTAAGGAAGTTGCTCCAGATCCAGATATCACATCTGCATTTGGCCAGGAAGAACAAAGTGATACAGGAGAAGAAGGGATTGATACAGGCCTGTTGTCATTTAAAGAAAATCCATTCAAAGATGCCATAGCCTCTTTGTCTTATTGTACTATTCAGAACTGAGTCAGGTGGGCACACTCGGATAGCTACAATAGAGGCTGGGAAACGTAGGCTTTATTTAAAGTATCCTTGTGCCTAAATGTTGAAGATATTCTTTTGAGGGAGAATAAATTATAGGATACAAGCTCAGCCCCATCTTAAAATCAGTAGTCCCCACCAACTTTACCATCAACCAGACATAATGTCTTGAACACCACTATTCATCAGTAGCAATACCCTCAACTCATTCTTACCTCTACATGCCTTCCATCTTTACCACTGCACTTTTACCCAACCCTTTTCTAGTGGTTCAGGAGGCCACATATGTCTAGTAGTTGAAATCTACAATTGGATCTGTGGAAGAAAGATGGGCAATCTCCTCTTGTGCAATTTATAGCCTCAGAAATGCAATGAAGGGTCACTTATAAGTTAGTTCTTATTCAACGACAGTGAGAATGAGTGCATTCTATTGTTTGGATGACCTCATTTCTCTTCATCACATTCTAAATTAGACCTACTCTTAAAGTTTCAGTTCAAGTATCACACCTGAGAGATGCCTTTTATTTTTTCTCTTTGTTCCAATAAACTTTTTTCCAATTTCTGAACAGATATGTCTTAGAGAAAGCATAAGCAAGGTACTCCTTGAAGACAAGGATGGTGAAGCTTCATCTCACCATATTCATATTTGGGGCATGTTGTTAGGAGGGATCAGTCCTTGGAAAAAAGATATCATGCCTGCAAAGTTGGAGGGTCAGCAGGACAGATGAATAACCTCAATGAGATGAGTTGACACAGTGACTATAACAACGGGCTCAAGTATATCAGAGATAATGCTGATGACACAGGCTAGGGCAGGATCCAGATCCACTGTTCTTCAAGTCACCGAAACTTAAAGTCAACTCAATGGTACATAAGAACAACATAAGGAACATTATCTCTCCCAGTAACCTAGCCATATATACTGAGCTCATTTGAGATCTTTTATCTTAATTAGACTACAAGCTTCCCTGTAAGCAGGAAATCTATCATGGCTTCTTTGTGCCACTCACAGCACCTGGACATTTATGTACTCTGAATGTTTCTAAGCACTTTGGCTTATAGAAATTAGTGATAGGGGAAAAGAAATAGACCAACTAGGTATGAAGTAGACACTCAGCTTGGCTGTACCTATCTCTGTGACCTTAGGCAAGCCTATAAATTTCTCTGAGCTTCAGTTTTCTCATCTATAAGATGAAGGGATTAATATCTGCCTAGCTTTATCCTGATGATTATAAAATGGACTTCAGACACACCCCCACAAATACACATAATCTGTAATACAAACCACTACACAAATTTTAGACGTTTAGCTTCCATCAGGGTTTTCTGGTTGCAAACAACAGAAAACAACAACTCAAGTGAATTTGCACAAAGGGCTATTTATTGGTATAGCAGATTGTTCATAGAATCATTGGGCATCTGGAAACAAGTCTTGAGAACAGATAGGAACTGTGGCAGATTTGGGGTCCAGGCAATAGGAACTGTGCAGTCATTGGGTCAGTGTCTGGAAATTCATGTCTGGAAATGAACACATTTGAACCGAGTTCCCAAGTTTCTGTGATTTCATCAAGATGTAAACCCTGGGATAGAGTGGTTGGCCTAACTTTGGTTACATGGGAGGCAGGTCACATTGATTTAAAGGCTCACAAAAGACCATACACAATGGAGGAAGGTCAGTTCCCCAAGGGAAATCAGCATGATGCTATCAGGGATAGGGTGAATGGGTACTAAATTGCCAAAAAATCATCAATACCTACCAAAAGGCTTAATAAATATGTGTTGATTGAATGACAATGACCCATTACTTTGATTCTAAATATATTTTGTGTTACAGTTATAAGAACAACACCTCTTGACCTTTCAGTGAACACTTTGGAGAGAATGCATTGATCATATTTTTCTCAGCCATGGTAGTTAGAATAAAACTTTATAGATTGGATAAACAGAATTAGCACTTGATAGTGGAAGGGCATTAGTAGAAATGAATGAAATCTCTCAACTCAATCATCAGTTATTCAAGAAACCTTCTCTGACTTTCCTAAGTAGGTCTAACTTCCCTATCTGAATCTTCTTTTTCGTTGTTCTTAAGACAAGTGAAAGTCAATCTTATGAGAGCCTTTGGTTAGTAGCTAATACCTCTCACTGATCCTTTAATCTCTATATAGACTCTTAATGAGATACACTGACATAGTAACCACAGTAATAGTCTTTAGTAGGGATCATGAACCTGGAACAAGTAGGGTCACTATGAGTTGGATCCAACTTGATGGAGCCTAACAGTAGCAACAACAAATTTATATTATGTACCCTAGGGTCTATGCTTTCTATCTATCTATCTATCTATCTATCTATCTATCTATCTATCTATCTATCATCCTTCTAATAATTCAATTAATAAATTTTAAAGGACCTGAAAAAAATTGATCAGCTTTACAATAAAATAGATGTGTCCTTCCCACCACAATCAGAGCAGCAGGCTCCACATTTCCATTCCATGGCAACTGCAGTGCAGGGGATGAGCAAAATATAGATTAGCCAACATACCATCCACTGATGGCTAGGTTATCCTAGGCATTGATATTTAAAGAAGTAATAATCAGCTAAGTTGCACCTTCTTTGTTGTTGTTAAATATGGAAACTCTAAAATGCCTTTATAATCTTTCACCACTAACAAAACTATGGCAGGTGGGGACATGATGTTATAGCTGATGTACACAGAGCATTTGCCATGTGCCATGCACAGGTCTAAGTGTTTTGAATATTTTGCTTCCTTTGTCCTCATAGCCCTTCTGTGGTAACTATAAGCTCGACAGATGGAGAACTGGAGGCTCAGCTGATATGTGGCAGAGCTAAATTCGTATCTAGACATGTCCACTCCAGGGCCATCCTGGAGTGTGGGCTACTTTGCCTACAAACATTCAATAAGTAGTTGTTGAATAAAGGTAGGAACAAAAGAGATAATGGAGAGAAATGGATGAATAAATGAATGGATGATTAGATGGGCAGATGAACAATTGGTTTCATTCTTGCCTTTGAGGGAGAAATCCTTTTAAAGCAAAAGGAATCATGATAGCCTGTAGAGTAGACCCAGCAATGTCGTGCCTGGAACACAGAAGTTTTCAACATTGTCTTCACGTGAGTGGCGAGAGAAAAGGAGCCGCATTTACACTGTGTACATTCTCTTGTGCAAATAAAATAATCTCCTACTGTTGAGATGCAAAAGATGACCTATCTTTGACTTTAGTGTTTATCCATGCACCTTGAGAGCATATTTGCAAAATTAGATAAAACACAGAAGTACAATTGCTTCCTTTTGGTGCTCTTTACATGATCACCAGCAGTGTTGGCTGTGCTAGACTCTGGGGAAGGAAGAGGAACCTCCAGCACAAGAAACAGGGGAAAAGCAGAAGAGAGCTGGCCAGTGGTTAATAAAGCATTAGAGTAGTGTAGCCACACCGAGGAGAAGCTTCTGGAACGTTTAAGTAAATGGTAGGTGTTTTAGTAAATAAATATAAAATGATAAAGGCAAGAATGGGCCAAGAAGAGAAGCGTGTGAACGTGGTTGGGGCTCAGTGAAGAACAAAAATGGAGCAACAGTAAATCAACAATGATTTATGTGTGTCTGTCCATATCTATCATTAGGTTAAACAATAAAAAGACAAGGAGAATCTGTCCCACACAATTTAGGGAAGAATATCTGAGGGACGTATATGATGAATAACAGGAAAGAAACACCTATTGTCCAATAGATCCTGAATGAACATTTAGCTATACTGAAGTGCTAGAAGTAGAAATGGAAGAATTGATCCATCCATACATACATCCATAAACATTTATACTCTTGTCTTTTTCCTCTGAGAGCAAAAATTACAGTTTCTTCTCTCAAGAATTTTGCTGTCCAATGGCAGAGATGGACAAAGAAGTAATCATGCTGTGTGATAAGGGTTATAACTGAGACAGCACATACTGCTATCTGAATCCTTTGGAGTGGTAGCATAGCAGAAGGTATTAAGAGCTCACTCAGCAAACCCCACACTCTCATCTCCTCTTCAAGGCTTACAGCTAGGTCACAATCCCCACCTTCTTACACGTAGTCATTTCCCCCATGACTTAACTATAACTGAAAAGCAGTGGTGAAAGAGACATGAGCTACTTCCAGGCCTGGCTCACAGGAACCTCTCTTTTGTGTACTCCCTTGTACTGCCCTTCCATTTGGCTATGATGGAACTAACTCCAGTAGAAGCTTATAACCATGAGTTGAAAATGGCAGCAACTTTATTCTGCATCATGAGATAGCCCGTTTCTAACCTGAACACCCTCCCAGGTCTTTTATGGGAGCAAAAATAGAAATTTCTATTGTGTTCAAATGACTACACAAGTTTTGCATTTACATGTTAATAACACATAGCACTAGTCCAAATGCTACAATACCAGCATCTAACCCAACTTTGGAGGCTTCTCTAGAAGCCAAAGGCTGTATGAATTCTGAAGGAGTAAGTAGTTAAGGTCTAGGGGCCTCAAGAAGTTGTGCTGCAATCTCCAAGACACACGGTTCAAGGCCACCAGCTGCTCTGAATGCGAAGGATGGGCAATCTCCTTCTGGGCAATTAACTGCCTCTGAAAACCTGCCGGATGGTGAGCTATGGGTCGGTTCCAACTCGATGGTACTTAACAACAACAACAACAACAACAACAAGAAGGAGTTTTAACCAGGCAAAATTGAGAGGAAAGGTCCCCCTGGAAGCTAGCAATCAGCATCAGTGGAAGTCAGTCAGAGGCTCGTATGTCCTTAAAGGCACTTTCTGCCCATGGGAGACTAGGATCTGACCTGACTCACATCTCTCTTGTTCTAGGCCCTCAGGAATAGGCAGAACCTGCTTCTAACATGGGAGGCATGAGCTTGAAGTAGAGTGACAGGGCCTGAACAACTGTCAAGGCAGGTGAGTAAGAAATGACACACAAAACAGTGTCACCTTTTGGATATATGCCTCATTATCTTATATACACACTATAACCCGTCTTGTTTTCTATCCAGCCGTAACAACCATCCATTCATAAACTACATTTAAAATTTTTGGCATCTTTAGGGGGTCCTATCCACCGCTCTGCTCCCCTACCCTGACTCTGCAACCCTCTTATACCCAGCCTGAGAAATTCTTCTCCAGTTCCATGATTCTGATCTCCAAGCAAATGCTCACGGCTTCTTGCAAACTGCTCTCCCACAGATGAGCATCATGATGGGGAAAGAATGATCTAGTGCCTCCTCTGTGGGGGGCATTTTTAGACAGGAGTCTGCTCTGGAAAATCCAACTTGGCAGAAGGGTGAAGACCACTTTATCCTCACATTCTGAGGCTGGCATTCTTCCCATTCATGTATGTTTTGTCGAAGACTCAACTTCATGCTCCTGTTGACCCAAGTCCCACAACTCCCCTGGTTCCCTGCCCACCACCCTGCCCCTGAATAAACAACAGCACATTTGTAAGAGGATTTTAATTTCATCTTGGTAAGCCATTAAGGAGTGGAATAAGGATCTCTATTCGTTTTCACTCACATAGTATCTGCTACATTCTCCAACTGATCTTTACCACAGAAACCTGAGGAGCGACACAGCATGGGCGTGATTTTCACTCACCAGATTGGCTTGGGTTTCATGGTGGTTTGTATAAATTATAAGCAAGAGCACAAAAATAAACACACAGTGGAGATTCATCTATCAATGGACATATTCCCTCAGGCCTTCCGGAGCATGAGGGGGGAGTGTCGCTGTGCCAAGTCTCTCATGACATCCCAGGAGGAGTCCAAGCTGGTTCTCTGTGCCCACACCCCTCTTATTCTGACTTCCATGGGGGTGTCCCAGCAAAGAAGTGTCCCATTCTAGCACCACATTTGGAGAAGAGAGTGCAGAAATGTCCCTGTGGGCAATGGCTACCAGGGCTCCTGTGTTCAGTCAGGAAGTGAGTGGGAGGGATGAGCCTGGGTTCCCACCTGGACCACCAGGAGCTCTGTGAGCTCCAAAAGCCTGTTTGGACACACATACTCTAAAGCGAGGTCAGCAAACATTTCCTGCTAAGAGACAGATGGTACACATTTTAGGCTTTGAGAGTCACCTAGTTCTGTGACATATTCTTGTGGTTTCATGTGTGTGTGTGTGCGTGTGTGTTTTAACAACAACTCTTTAAAAATGTAAAAACCATCCTAAGCTGGCAGCTCTGTCTGCTACAGTTTGCTAGCTCCTACTCTAGAACAGCACAGTGCCCTCCTCTAGCTCCTCTGCCTTAGCTTCTTTGCCATCTAAGGACTCTGATGCCTCTCTGAGCCACCCTGAACTGGTCCTTCTACTATGCTGGTTTTGCAGAAGGGACTATCAATGCCATCTAACCCTCAACATAGAAGAGTCCTCCTGCTCTACAGTTCCAGAAGCCACCTTTGCTGAGTGACTGGGCTAGTTTGGTTTTGATATTAACTATTAGCTCTTAGTCTTTCCTGGGAGTGAATTCAGTCTTGGCGTTGCCCAGTGAGGTAGGTACAGGCCATTAGGCTCATCTCACACCAGATGATGCTGGAGCTCAAGCACAAACGACTTTTCTAGCGCTGTCCAGTAACCGGAAATGAACATAAAGCCCAGGAGCCTAGGCTTTGAATTTCCCAAGGGCATGATTAGGACTTATTTTAACTCATCCACACCAGTGATTCAACCCCACAGACAGCAAGAACCTAAGAGAACACTGTCAGCCACAGTTATTGTCCAGACCTAAACGGTGCTCTCTGAAAACAGAATTACCTCAAGCACTCAAAGCCATGGGGCTAGATGGAACAGCCCTCTCTGCCCTGCCAACAAACTAAAAATAAAGTTTATAAAAGTAAATCATCTCATTTTATAACTTAAGTGCATCAAGCATTTCCTTAAATATAGTTCACACTGAAAATAAAGTTACTTTTGCTGTACAGTTGATGTCTGTTATAATTAGGAATAAACTTTGATGATAAAGTATGAAAGGTTACACACTCACACACATCTATCTATCTGTCTGTCTGTCTGTCTATGGGTGGAGAGATGGATAGACGTATGCACCTCTTGACAAGAGCTTCCCCAAAATGGTGGGAAGTTGTTAGGAGTCACTAGGCATCTAGTTTGCATGAGAATGTCTATATTAAAGGTCCCTGTCCTTAATGATAAACACATCTTCATATCTAACGCTAAGACTCTTATTAGAAACATTAAACTATGCAATCCATAATGTATTCAGTCTTTGGAAATGCCGAGCTAGACCATATCATTATACAACAGCATCCCCGACAAAACTCCCCCCAACCCACCTCTTCCCTGGAATCCCCGTTCTAAAGCCAGCTGACCCCTCACACAATATGGTTGATCCATTTGGGAGCCTAGCCACAGAACTTGAGGGGAAGACTCAAGAGGTGAAGTAAGAATTCTGCATGGAGTACAGGTGGTCAATGGGATTTCCCACTCTGGACTGCAGGGGCCCGGCTTCTGAGGTTGCTAGGAAACAGTCACCCAGGTTACTGAGGGAGGTGTCACTATCCAGGTCATGGAAAAGGGGTTCAGCACCTGAAATGGAGACAAAACATTGGCATGAGGTTCTGGAGGCGTGACTCACTGCAATACTAGAAAATTCAAATGCAACTCACAGTGTGACTACAGGACAAAGGGGGGGGGGTTAAAGGAGGGCAGGGGTCTGCACAGAAAAGTACAAGCAACTGGCTGAGGCTGAGTTGAGTCTAACCCCTAGCGACCCCTGGAAGGTTGGAATGGAACTGCACTTCACAGAGTTTTCAACAACTGATTTCTTTTTTTCCTCAAATAGATCTCCAGGTCTTTCTTCCAAAGTGCATGTGGGTGGACTCAACTCCTAGCCTTTTGATTAGCAGCTGAGTGTGTTAACCAAGACAAAAAAGAAAAAATAAAATTAAAAAATATATATACATACACATATACATATACACACACATATAAAGGGACAAATTCTCTGTTCTTTCAGGGACTTGTGTCCAAAGTATAAATGGAAATAATATAAAGCAGAATAGGACAGCGTGTTAAATTGAGTGCACTGTAAGCAAATGTCAGGACGTCTAGACAATGAGTGTGAAGCTTGGGGAGGGCATATCATCAAAGACTGGAGAGACAGGGGCAGGACCCCTGAAGGAGGAGGGGCTAATGAAACCTTCTGTGACAATGTGTTCTTTCCAACAGCAAAGGCATCCTGAATACTTGCAGTATTCCCAAATTTTGCTACCAAGGAAAGAAAGGTCAAGTGCCTAAGTGCCACTCATTTACATTCCTGAGAGAGAAGCCAAGAAAGCAAATTGTAGAACAGCAGAAGGACTGAGACAACTTTAGCAGGCTTAGCGCCTTTCCTGTCCACTTCAAGTAAGTGGGAGAGGTGAAAACTGAAGTTTATAAATCTTGTCATTTGGCTTTGATTATTTATTTGACAAAGGACTCACCACAGGGGTCATTAATGTAAAAAGACCCCTGGGATTTTGAAATCCTACAACAAGGAGATATATTTATATATGTTTATATTTACATATTTATATATGTATATATTTATAAAGGGATCTCTGGTAGCATATTCTGTAGGGTATTCACTACTAACCCAAAGGCTGAATCTCTTTGGTGATTCAGTTGAATCCACCAAGCAACTCCACAGGAGAAAGATAGACAATCTCTGACATGATTTACAGCCTCAGAAGGGTCAGCTATGAGTTGGTTCTGATTTGATGGCAATGAGATGAATTATATCTATCTACCTAATCTATCTATCTATCTATCTATCTATCTGCCTAATGGTAAGAAGCTACACCGCAATTCCAAAGGCATGCAGTTTGACTACACCAGCTTCTTAATGGGAGAATGATGGACAATCTCCCATGTAATTTATTGTCTCTGAAAACCCACAGTAGGGTCAACTCTGAGTCAGTTCTAACTCAATAACACCTATTGACTATATATATATATATATATATATATATATATATATAATATATCAATTTTATATATCTATTTTCAGTCAAAATCAACCCATAGCTGACCCTCCTGCGGGTTTTCAGAGGCAGTTAATCACACAGGAGGAGATTGTCCATCCTTCTCCCACAGAGTAGCTAGTAGCCTTGAACTAAGTGCCTTCAGGATTGCAGTGCAGCTTCTTGCCACTTGCCCCCCACCCCTAATTTCCCAAAACTATGGCAAGAAGATGGTATAGGCATCATACTTGCTAAAGAGACAGAGAGAACGAAGTCATCTAGCATGCAATCATGTATTTACATTTGTGCGAATTAATGAGTTTGATCAAGAACGGCCATGCAACAGGCCAAGTTTTAATAAATGTTTGTTGAATATATGACATGAGAAGGTGGGAGGTGGAAGGTGGCTGTGATAATAAGTAAAACATTTGTATAAGTGAAGTCATGAAGGACAATGCCTGCCAAAATCTGTGAGTTGATGTATGTAATTCAAAAGATGAATTGCATTGGGAAAAACTGCTCCAGAGTGCTAAAGACCAATGATGTCAGTCCAGAGACTAAGATGTGTCTGATTCAGGCCATAGTCTTCACAATTATTTGCATGCATCAGAAACCTGAACAATGACCAAAGATAACAGAAGAAGAACTGATGCCTTTGAGTTGTGGTGCTGGAAAAGAGTATTAAACATGCCATAGAGTGCCAAGAGAACTAACAGGTCTGTCGTGGAGAATGTAAACCTAGCTGCTCCTTAGAAGCAAAGATTTTGAAGCTCCATCTCACATACTTTGGGCATGTTGCCAGGAGGGAACAGTCCTTGGAGAATGACATCATGATTGGAAAAGTGGAGGGACAGCACAGGAAGGAAAACCCTGGATGAGATGGACTGACACAGTAGCTGGGGTAATGAGGGTAGGTGTTTCAGAGACAGTGAGTTTGGCTCAGGACAGAGCAAGGTTCAGAGCGATTGTGCATCGGGTCACTATGAGTTGTAGTCAACTTGATGGCACATAACAATGAAAACAAAGTTTAAAGGCTTGCTGAATAAAATGTTCTTTCTAGCTATCAGGGTTTATCGCCACTACACAATACGCATCATGCATTACACCGGGCACTAGCTTTCTTTCTATAAAAATGCAGCGGCCTATATTTGCCCCTGAGGTTGAAATTGAGCCCTCCACTCGACTCTAACAGGATTCCCAAATCCCATCTGTTGTTCATTAGCATAAACAGAAAGCCAGGCAAGTGTGACTGACATACCCAGCCTACCGCTATGGAGCTGATTCTAACTCATCTCAACCCAAAATTACAGAGTACAAATGTCGCAGCGCATTTCCAAGGCTGTAAATCTTTAGTCAATCAGAGACTGCTACCTCTTTCTGCCATAGAGTGATTGATGAGTTTGAATCAAGCATCTAATTAGGGAGCTCTGGTGGCTCATTGGTAAGGAATTGCGCTGCTAACCCAAAGATACACTGTTAGAATCCACTGGCTGCTCTGTGCAAGAAAGCTGGACATCTCTTCCCGTGAGAGTAACTGCCTCTGAAAACCCACTGGAAGGTCAGCTATGAGTCAGTTCTGACTCGTTGATACCCAGCAACAACCACCATGTGGTTAGCAGTCAAGTACCTTAAACATTGGGCCACTGGAGCGCCTTTCTATACACAAACTTAGCATTTAAATCAAGCCCATTTGGGGATGTACAAGGAAGAGAGTTATTTTTTCATAGAGTCTACCTACAGTATTTCCAGTAGAATCATCCAGTTGGAAAATGTTTCAAGTGCTTTTACATATCCTTTCTCTTTTGCTAAGTGTTTGCCTGATTAAGACATTTTTCCCATATCAATGTTGATAAGTGCTTGCAAATATTTAAGCACAATAAGCCCAGCATGGACTGCAAGACCTGTGAAATTTGGATTTTCATTTCAATTATGAAATCAGATTATATTTTAAAGAGTAATCTCACAAGTTTTGAAAATGAGACTAAATGAGACAGTTACAAGTGAAGATGCATATTGGTCTTTCTCCTGTGCCCATTGGTCAGATGGTTCTGGCACTATTTTATGGGGGCAATACTTCCACTCTGGGGTTTCAATGAGTGCTCATGGGACTTTGTACTGTGTCTGGGAGGGAATTAGAAGTATATTTAAGAGGTTTCTATGACCCTTGTGCCACTCTTACCATAGGGGTGCATATGGTCTCCAGGCATCTGGGGTGGAGTGAGTCCCTGTCGGAAGGGATCTGAGGTGTAGACACTCTGCTCAATGGCCAAGAGCTGCTGGGGGGTGGGCAGAGCAGTATAGGGGTTCATGATCCCTTCCATCCCAGTGTTCCCACCACCATTTGTTTGAGCTGTGGGACAAAAAAAAAGGCAGGTTAGTCTCAGCATGTAGCCCAGTGTCTCAGAGTAGGAGAGAGGGTCACAGAGCATCCTTTGGGCTTCAGGTCCACCACTTCCCAGCATCCTTTCCCTGAGCCATCCTTTGCTCTGCTTCACAAAAAAGAAGAGAGTGAAGGAGTCAGGTCAGTGTGGGGCAAGGAGCCCTGGACATTGAAGGGGATGTGCTGGGTCTGAGAGCTCTATTGGGGTCCTGCCATGTGGACCTCTCCACAAGACTGCCATTTAAATATCCTCCTCACTTGGCAGCTGGTGCTCCTCCAAAGTGAGTGAATCAAGAGAGTCCAAAGCAGAAGCCATAAGGTCTTTGATGACCTTAGAAGTCACATACTAGGCCAGCCCTAATTAATGTGGGAGCATTAGCTGAAAGGATAATGAATGTCTATCTTGGAGGATGCTTAACACACAACTGTGGGACCCTGGCTAGATAATATCACATCTCTCAGTCTTGGTGTACTTATTTACAAAATGGATGAGGATGAAGTGAAGTAAATTGACTGGCTTCCAGCCTATGTCCCTCTGAAGACCACCAGGGATCATTTTTGCAGGATAAAGATTGAAGGTGGGCAATGAGGTTTGAAAGCTTCCTTGAAATAAATCAATTGAACCAAGAGGCCTAATGCCAAACACTAGTTTAGCAGCCACCGAAGAGCATGAATCTAAAGCCCATTATGCTGGAAAACTACTAGGAGCCTGTTGGCCAAGCACAAATTGCCACACTGACCAAGTTGACTTCATAGAGCTGATGTGAATCTTACATGAGCTTCTGTGTATGTGATGTTACACAAACTAAAACATGTTACCCCTTGTGTGCAAAACTATGAGCAAAAAAGGACTCAGTTTCTGCCTTTACAACTTGGTGGTAGTTCTTTGAGCTTGAGTCTAGCAACTCTCAGACTCCACTTCCTCCAATATAAGAAGGGCATAATTTTCTCCCCTCAGTCTCAGCTTGCTGACATTTATCTTAGGAGCTACCATTATTGCTGGTGGTGTTAGGTACTGTCAAGTCAGTTACAACTCATAGCAATAAGAGGATAAAATACTACCAAGTCCTGATAATCATTGTCATAGACACTGTGTGAAATCATTTGGTAATGGTCTTCCTCTTTTTTTGCTAACTCTACTTTTCTAGACATAATGTCCTCCAGGGACTGATCCAAAATACATGAGACAAAGTCTCACCATCCTAAAGAGCATTCTGCCTGCATATCTGCCAAGACAGACTTGTTGGTTCTTCTGGCAGAGTTTGTTCAATTCTCTTTGCCAAGACCATAATTCAAAGGGATCAAGTACGTCATTGAAAATACCATGGCTTGGAGCAGTCACACGTTCATCTTCAAAGTGATGATTTTGTATTTTCACAATTTAAAAAGGTCTTTTGCAACAGTTCCCCCCCAATGCAATAGGTCATTTGACTTATTTTATTTTTTTAAATTGTGATTTTAATGAAAGTTTCTAGAAAGGTTCGGTTCTCCTTCATGCATTGTTCTACATTTTCCTCCTCCCTCCTCCCTTTTTCCATGGGCACTGATTGTGGATTCAAGTAAAATTAATTCTTGACATATGCAATATTTTCTCCACTTATCATAACATGACTTACTGGTCCTGGCTAAGGATGTTTGTTTTATTTATGTTGAGATATAACCCATATCTTGTCTTGGACTTTCATCAGTAAGTGTTTCAACTTCTCTTTGCTTTCAGTAAGCAAAGTGTATCCTCTGCACAATACATATTGTCTTCATCCTATCCTGATGCTGTGTAGTTCTTTAAATAGTCCAGCTTCTCAGGTATTTATTCAGGATAGAGACTGCATAAATATAATAACAGAATGCAACCCTTTGCAGAGTTTAAGCCACATAGTACCCATTTGTTCTTTTCAAATAGCCTCTTGGTCTATGCACAGATTATGCATGACAATAATTAAGTATTCTGGAATATCCATTCTTTGAAATGTTATTCAGAATTTGCTATGGTCCATATAATCCAAACATCTTTCTAGTATTTGCTTTCAGGCAAATCTATCTGGCATGAGCAGTGATATCCCTCACTCCCCATCCTCTTCTGAAAGTGGTCTGAATTTCTGGCAGTCCCCTGTCCATGTACTACTGCAACTGATTTTTAATTATCTTCAATAAAACTTGACTTGTGTGTTGTATTAATTATATTGTTCAACAATTTTTGTAAACTGTTAGATCAATTTTATTCTTATTGAGCACAAATATAGATCTCTTACAGTCCATTGGCTAGGTACCCATCTTTCAAGTTTCTTGGCATAAACAATGAGCCACTGCACCTAATTGTTGCAAGATCTCAAATGACATTCTGTCATTTGCAGCGTCAGTTTCCACTAATGCCATTAGCGTAACTTGGACTCCTTCCTTCAGTACCAACAGTTCTTGATCATATGCAACCTCTCAAAATTATTGAACATCATTTGAACATTTTTTTTCTCCTTTTGTTGGTATATGTCTGTTGTTTCCTTCTACCTTTTCTAGATGCTTCCTGTATCACTCAGTATTTTTCCCACATAATCTTCAATACTGCAACTCAAAGTTTAATTTTTTTTCTACATTTTTTTCACCTATAGAAATATCAATCTAGCTTCCTTTTTGGTTTTCTAACTCCAAGATTTTGTATATTTCATGAAAAAATGCTACCTGTCCTACTGAACTATCTTTTGAAACATTCTGTTCAGCTTTTATTTCATCGTTTCTTTATTTTGTTTTAGCTACTCTGTTCAATACCAAATGTCAGAATAACTTTTGACAGCCATTAGGATTTTTTCTTTCTTGCCTTTTTAATAATCTTTTACTTTCTTCATCAATAATGTCCTTAATAGCATCCCATAACTTATCTGGTCTTCAGTTCAATGGATAAGATCTAGTCTTGAGATAGCTTTAAATTCAGGTGGAGTATACTCAAGGTTATGCTGTAGCTCCCACAGGCTGGTTTTCATTTCCTTCAGCATCAACTTGAACATGCATATGAGCAATACTAGTCTGCTCTTCAGTAGACTGTTGACTTTGTTGTAACTGACGAGGCTGAGTCTACTCATTGTCGCTTTGTAGTCAGTCTGATTTCTGTGTATCCATTCACTGAGGTCCATATGTATTGTCACCATTTATGTTGTTGAAGAAAGGTCTTTCCAATAAGTTATTGGACTTGCAAATTCTACCATATAATCTCCAGCTTTATTTCTATAATGAAGGTCATATTTTTTTAAAAAAATTATACTAGTATATTTACAAAATTCATATACACTAAAAGTCATACTTTTTTTTTTAGTTGGGTCTACAGCGATTTTATTGTAACAGAGAAACCAAGCTGCAGTAAATCTACATGATTAGAGCAGATGGTGGTCACCTTTGCCCAGGGGGAAGCCCGAGCCTGACTGGCACACACACCAAGTGCAGCACCCCACGTCTCCTGGGGCTGCCGTGAGCTGCCTGCTTCACCCGGGGTGAGTAACTGTACAGCCACTCTTGGCCAAGACAGGACAGGTCTCTATCAGCAGAGGTGGCGTTCCGACAGGGAGAATGAAACGATGATTGGAGAGGAGGTGGAAATCAAAGGATAAATCTCTATTATTATCTACGGGAAGGGATGGCATGAGGATGAAATGATGTTCTTCAGTCTTAAAATCAATAGTGATGGGGGGATGGTCAAGAGACTGGAAGAAAATCTAGGCTGGCGTAGAGAGGTTAAGGATCTAGGCTAATGATGACAGATCTTTGTGTTGGAGGAAAAGAAAAATCAATGATAAGGATTAAAAGAGGAGATTTCAACCGCCTACAGGTGTTAAAAAGGAGAGCCTTTTTTAAAAAAACAAGACAAGAAAAGGTCTATTTTATCATCTTTGACGTACCTACAGAGGACTCAGTGCATTTCATCAAACACGATTTCTGCACGGTGCTATCTTTAGGAAGGGCAAACACAAAGCCAACTAACCAATTGCTAATGTCAACACTACATCTTCTTGCAATGCCTCTCATACGTGTTATGTCTCATGTTGGTGAACAGAGGAACCCTTAGCATGCAAGGTGCTCCAGTTAAAGCTTCTGAAATATTGCAATGGTACGATTGACAGATTTTTGGCTCTGACTTTCTTACACATGTAAACTCTTTTAGGAAAGCTGGAGATAAAAGGATTGGGGCAAGCGTGGGGATGAGGGGGAGAAGAGTTTGGTTTTGGAGCCACAAATGTCCAGCCACCAGCCACTGATGCCTCTGCCCTATGTCACTACGTGATCTTTTCTGCAAAACACATTCAGTGGCTGAATGTTAAGTGTTGTGGTTGAAATAAACGATCTGCTAACCAGCACCCACCCTCCCCCGTCCTCCTTGGGCATCTCACAGCAGAGGCTGAAAACGGACAGGCCGCCCCTGTTCCTCCCGACCAGAGAAATTACTTGGTGACCTCGTGAATGGCATGTGCAAGGTAGTCCACATTGCCAGAGGTGACGCCTGCCACGGAGATGCGGCTGTCCTTGGTCATGTAGATGGAGAACTCCTTGGTGAGCCGCTCCACCTGCTCGGGCTTGAGCCCCGTGAAACAAAACATGCCGATCTGGTCAGTGATGTGCTGCCAGTTGTGGGAGGAGCCCTCCTTCTTGAGGTTGGACACCAGCTGGGTCCGCATGCTGATGATGCGGTCGGTCGGTCGGCCATGCCTTTCACTTCCTGCAACCATTGTTTTCGAAGATCCGGTGTGGTCAGAATAGTCGAGGCAATCCGGGCTCCGTTGAGAGGAGGATTGGATGGAATACATTGGACGGATCAAGATCTTCAACTGTGATTCCACCCTTTTGGCCGTATCAGCATCCGCACACACCACGGTGAAGGCCCCCACACGCTCACCATATAAGCCCATGTTCTTGGCGTACGATTGGCAGAGACAAACATCGATGCCCATTCGCTGAAGTGGCGTACGGCCCAGGCATCCTTGTTAACGTCTCCGCTGGCAAAGCCTTGGTAGGCCATGTCAAAGAATGCCTACAGATTCTTTTTCTTCACCACCGTGGCTATTTCCTTCCACTGCTCAGGACGAGGGTCCACTCCCGTAGGGTTGTGAGCATAGGCGTGCAGAAGAAGAACACTTTGCTCTGGCATTTTCGAAATGTCTTCTAGAGCACCTGTGAAGTCAAAGCCACAAGTCTTGGGGTCGTAGTATCGATAACCGTGTAGCTGCATGCCAGCATCCCTGAAGATGGGCGTGTGGTTTCCCCAGGATGGTTTGGGCAGGAAGACATCTCGGCTGAACGTAAAGAATCTTTGCAGAAAACTAGCTCCAATCCTTAATGCCCCGGTTCCAGAAATGGTCTGCATGGTGACATACCGGCCACTTTTCAACACATCGCTGTTTTCACCCAGGGCCAGTTCTGCAGACGCCTTACAAAATTATGCCAGTCCTCCAAAGGGGAGGTATTCCTTGTCCAGATTTTTTTGCAGCAATCTGAGCTTCTGCCTTCCGGACACTAGGAAGCACGTAAGGCTTTCCGTTATCTTCTCGGGAGGCCCCTACTCCCAGGTTCATCTTTTTGCTGTTGGTATCTCTCGTAAAAGCTTCTGTGACTCCCAGGATGGGATCTGGGGGCCCCATCTCCACGTGGGCCCACCAAGAGCTGGCTCTGGCAGAAGCCACGGCGGCGAGGCCTGGGTAGAAGGCAGCGGCAGCCCTGGAAAGGACGCGACCAGAGTGCAGCAGGGCCATCGTGGGAGACAGGAGGGCAGCGGACAGCGGCAGGACTGAGCTGAGCACAAGTGAGCGCAGACGGGCTAAAGGTCATACTTTTTAAAAAAGCTATACTTGTTCCCAATTTTCACACCCTAATTACCAATAATTATAAATCCATCTTGGTTGTATATCTGATCAATTTCAGGATGAAAATACTGGTAAAAATGTTCTATTTCTCCATGTTTACCATTACTGTTTAGTGCGCAAATTTGAATAACAGACCTATTAACTAGTCTTTCTGGAAGGTATATGAATAATATTCTATCTCTGACAATGTTGTATTCCAAGATCCATCTTGAAATGTTCTTTTTGATAAAGAATGTAATGCCATTCTTCTCCAGTTTGTCATTTCTGACATATTGGACCGTATGATTTAAAACAACCAACACGAGTCCATTTCAGTTCACTGATTAACAGACTATTTCGATCTTTATTCATTCCACCATTTCATTCTTGACAACTTGCAATTTTCCTGGATTTATACTTCGTGCATCCCACATTCTGATTATTCACTGATGCTTGTAGCTGTTTCTTCTCATTTTGAGTCTAAGGAGCTGCCTTTGGAATTCTTGAAAGAACGTCTTAAGAACCAAGTTCATGTTCTGTTTCTTCTCATTTTGAGTCTAAGAAGCTGCTCTTAGAATTCTTGAAAGAAAGTTCCAAGCACTGGTTTGTGTTCTCATATGTCTTGAAGCAATTCTGTGACCCTCACTGATCTTCATTGGGGCCTGGCAGATAAGGTTATCAGATATGACTAACTCATTCTAGGGGTGTATTTGGCATTGGAAGTTCAAAGTTAAATTCTTACTTTCCATGAGGGAGACCTGAGTTCATATGCAGCAGCTGTCTCTCATCTGTCAGGGAAGGTTTCTATGCATATATGATACAGAAGAGGTTTCAGTGGAGATTTCCACTAGAGAGAAAATATAGTGATCTATTTCCAAAAATTGTTATTGTTCTTGTTGTTATGTGCCGTCTAGTTGCCTACAACTCATAGCGACCCTATGTACAACAGCCCTAAACCCTGCTCTGTCCTGTGCCAATCGCACTGTCTCTGACACACCTACCTTCATTACTACAGTCACTGAATCAATAAATCCATCCCATAGAGGGTCTTTCTCTCCTGCACTGTCCCTCCACCCTCCCAAGCATGATGTTCCTTTCCAAGGATTGGTCCTGCCTTGCAACATGTCGAAAGTATGTCAGGTAAAGCTTCAGAATCCTTGCCTCCAAGGAGCAGCCTGTTTTAACCCTCTCCAGGATGAACATGTTTGTTCTCCCAGCAGTCCATGGCATATTCAATACTCTTCTCCAACACCAAAGCTCAAAGGCTTCAATTCTCCTTTTATCATCCCAAGTCATTGCCCAGCTTTCTAACTCTTTGCAAGCGATTGCAAAGACCATGGCCTGTATCAGGTCCACCTTAGTCTCAAGACTGACATCATTGCTCTTCAGTATTTTGGAGAGGTCTCTAACAGCAGACTTTCCCATCACAATATATCTTTTAGTTTCCTGGTTAATAGTGCCAACCAGGAGTGTTGGTTGTAGAGCCAAGCAAATTAAAGCTGTTAACAATCTCAATCTCTTCACCATTTTTCATGATGCTGCCAATCGGCCCAGTGGTGAGAATCTTTGTCTTTTTGATATTGAGCTTCAATCCATATTGAAGGCTGAAGCCTTTGACCTTCTGCAGCAAGTGCTTCAAAAATCAGCCAAAGAAAATCCTAAGGACAAGAGTACTGTTTGCACCTGATCACAAGAATGGCCCAGAACCAGACAGTGTTTCATTCTACTGGATGTGGAGTCCCCATGAGTCCAGGACCTATTCAATGGCAACAGAAGGACGAGGAGTTGAAGCATGAGGTGATGATAAGCTAGTTCTAGGTCAAACAAGTTGGGGGATCGAGCCAAGGGCAGAATTCAGGTGGCCTGCCTGACAGCTTGCCACTCTGCCTTTCCCGCATGCCTATGCCCTTATTTCATTTCTTCTCTCCTCTGAGCATCTTCTTGTCATTATATGATTGATTAGCCTAGTAAGAGGTCAAAATAACTCCTGTATAATTAAGTTTAGACAGAGCTTAACCCAGGTGTAAAGTACACAGCAGGATCTGTGCAAGGAACAAGGATTCTGTTGAAAGGAAAAGGGACCAAGAACCAACATCTCATTCTATGGTTTCTAATTCAAAGTGAGGCCCACAGATCAGCAGCCACAGTATTACCTAACATTTTGTTGAAAATCTAGACTCCTGGGTTTCCATGAGACCTTTTGAATCAGAATCTGCACTTTCATAAGATCCAAGGAGATTCAAGTGCTCATTAAAATATGAGAAGCACTGCTCTGAAGTACAAAGAGACCATCCAGGGAATTCTTCTGTATAGATACATTAGGGGCACAGCCTTTTAAGAAGACGTTGTTCTAAGGCACTGATCCTTAAGTTTTCTTTCAACTTCCTTGAAGACTTCTACCATTTCCCCATTTTGATTCCCCCCTTGAGACTCACACCAATAAGTGGGTAAACCATTTACTTAAAAGGAACAAATAAATAAAGGGCACCTGACCTGTAGGGGTTCAGAGCAGAAAGTATGTTTTAGTGGAGTTCACAGTCAGGGAGTCGTGTTCTAGCTGCCTTCCATTCCTCACTGATCTAGGACCACAGGCAGCCTTATAGTGGTTCTCTGATCACCTATGAGTTGGGGAGACGGCAATGACTTCTCCACTCATTTCAAGGAGTGGCTGTTGTGAGAGGACTCTGTGACTTTTCAAAGTACTTTGCAGAGGCAGGAATTATTCTTTTATGATATTATTACTTTAAGGAGACCTGATGGCATAGTGGTTTATGTGCTGGGTTGCTAACTGAAAGACTGGCAGTTCGATCCTCACAGCTGCTTCACAGGAGAGAGCTGAAGCAATTTGTGATCATTAAGATTTATAGCGTCAGAAACCTATTAGAGGATAATGGGCCTGATGCTAGTGGGTTTTTTATTAGTCTTTGTCATCATTTTTTTTTATGTTACACTATTTTGGAAACGGATAAGCCACATGAGTGTCTTCTACTTCACTGATCGCTGTGATTGCTCCCTGTCCTTAAGTGAGTCCCTGACTCATGGTGACTCATGTACAATCAAATAGAATATTTCTGTCCAATCCTGCACCATCCCTATAATCAGGCTTGAGTCAGATTGTTGGGATAAAAATTTAGACCCCAAAGATAGTGACTAATTTTTCAGTTATAAAACACTCATTGCCATTGAATTCATTTTAACTCGTAGCTGACCCTCCCTTGGGTTTCTGAGGCTGTAAATTGCAATGGGAGGAGATCACTCATATTTTCCTAGATGAGCAGCTGGGAGATTTGAATGCCAGAAAGGCTTGGCCTTTGTGGTAACAGCAGAACTCTCTATGAACAGTACAACAGAACTCCCTTATTGGCTAATTTATGGAAGTATCATGCCAAGTCTGGCCAGGAATGAAATCCTGGTCTCCCATGTGGAAAGTGAGATTCTACCACTGAACCACATGTCTCTATACTTAACTGATTAGTTGAGAAATAAGAGAAGGGAGAAGAGTGGAAAAATGAGAAATACCTTGGGCTCATTGGCACATACCTAGTTCCCTTCCTGGAAAAAGATCAGGGTATGGAGGCTTGAGATACATTCATTTCTGTCTCTACTAACCAGTTCTAAGACTGCAGCTCAGACATCCATCCTCTAGTTCTCTCAATTTCTCACCTCTTAATCCCCACATGAAGGCTTCATGTCTCAAGTGAGAGTGAACTACTTTCTAGAGTCTAGAGATAATCATTCAAGAACCTGGGGAGCTGGAAAGAACTGGTAGCAGAGGTCTGGACTCCAGTAAAGACATGTGGGAAGGAGCTGCCAGCTTACCAGAATTCAGTCTCTGGGTGTTCTGCTGATCTTGCTGCTGTTGCTGCTGCCGCCTGGCCAACTTCTTCATCTGGTGGGGAGAGAACCACAGTATGAGAGGTCAGGAAACCTGCAGTAGGTTCCAGAGGTAAGCGAGGAAATGAAGAGTGATGCCCTTGTCATGATAGAACTTGATTACAAAGCAGGGGGCTCTCCCTAAATTTTATTAGGTTGAAGGAGCCAAGCTTGAGGAAGAAAAGATCATATTACCTGACTCTCAACTGATTGGCTCATTTCACTGCAGTGATAAGAGACTTGGTTGAGAAGCAAGGATACAGCTTATCTTCACAGACACAAGGATCTCCTCTCAGCAAATAAAACTTGCTATTCATATTGTTATTATTCCACAGAAGAATTGTGTGAACCGTGGTGTCAATAAATGAGTACTTTGGGCCAGTCCTACCTGGATACCGGAGCAAGGAGCTGCCAAGAGGCAGCTTTGTGTTTTAGAGTTCTACCATGAGTTGGACAATGAATAAGGACGGCAGGAAAAGAATGGACGTCTTTGAGCTGTGGTGCTGGAGAAGAGCACTGAGCATCCAAGACAACAAACAGATATGTTTTGGAGAGGGTGCAGCCAGAGTGCTCTTTGGAGGCAAGAATGATGAGGCTTCACTTTACATACTTTGGGCATGTTGCTAGAAGGGGCTATTCCTTGGAGAGGGACATTAAGCTGGGAAGAGTAGAAGGTTGGCAAAGGAAAAGAAGACCCTCAACCAGGTGGATTGACACAGTGTCTGCTGCAATGGGCTCTTGTGTGTCAGGAAGTGTGAGGATGGCACAGGATAGAGTAAGGTTCAGATCTTTTATTCATAGAGTTGCTATGAGACGTACTCACTTGACCGCACTTAACAACAAAAACAAACACCAACCATGAGATTTATATCCTCACAGAAAGTGTTCCTTGGAGAAAGAACACATTAATCCAATATTTCTCAAACTGTGCTCTGTGGAACACTAGGGATCCACCAGATGTAAAAATACACTCTGTGTGTGTGTGTGTGTGTGTGTGTGTGTGTGTGTGTGTGTGTAGGAAACTATACATCTAAGAAACATGAAACAAGTTTTTTATTGCATGATTTCTTGGAGATTTTCATTGTGTGCTCTGTTTTGTTCTGTTGTTCGGATTTTTTTAATCCATCTGCTGCAGGCAGTGTCGGACAGCCCCATGACCATGGTAAGCTTATTATCTATTGTGAAAATTTCCCATTTTCCACCACATCAAGGATGCTAGTACGGTTAGCATCTGTCTCTCTCCCAATCCATGGCACCTTCCTACAGAATAAAAGCCTCCTTTCAAATGTATAATCCTTGAGAGCCACAGAGTATCCAGTAAGCGAGATAAGCAGGATTTACCTGTGCTTGATTCCTAAGGTGCAATGGACAAAGTCATGTGAGATTATTGGCTACAGATTACAAAGGAAACAAAAATAAGTCTGTGCTCCTCTTATTTCCTGGGTTATCTGCCCTGGCTACAGGGCTTCTCAAAGGTCTCTAATCAGGGAGTCCTTTTCTGATGGGGTATCTGGCAACACCCTGTTGTGAGGAATTCAGGTAAGGAAATACTACCATACCCGTTAGCAAACATGATCAAGTAATTAGATGGTGACTTATCACCTCCTAAAGATCAAGCCACAGAAAAAATGGACTCCAGATGACATGAATTTTATAGATGGATGAGGAAAAGATCTAGAAGCAAGATTATGACAAGGAAATTGAGATCTTGGCAGGAAGCAGAAAACCAATGGCGGTCTGGTCCTATACTGATGAAGGCATGTGCATTGGAGAGAGCTGAGTCCCACCCACGCACAACAGCTTCTCCACTCCACCAGGTGTGCACTATTTGAGTTTCTGATTGAATTTTTAAAAGCACTTTGGTATCTGGGTTAAACAAACGTGAATTGAAGAGCATGCTTTCAGTGAAAGACACACAGAGATCTTTATTACCACAACTGGTTGGCAAACTTCACAGTCACAGCCAAGAGGAAGCCAACAAGCCTTTCACTAAAACCAATGCCCAGTCTGTCCCCTTCCACAGGGCTGCCATGGCTGAAATGGTTAGTGACAACACAATTTTTCAATCAAGAAAATAATCCTGTCAGTGAGCTCAGGTTTGACATCTACAAGGCAAAATGTTTTACTGCTGTTATTCAGGGAGGCAGCAGCTCTGAGAGGGACAAAAGGCAGAGGCAGGTTACCTTAGCTCTCTGGTTCTGGAACCACACCTGAACGACGCGGACGCTCAGGCCTGTCTCTGCAGCCAGGGTCTCTCGCACCTTGAAAAAATATTTGGGGAAAAAAAAATGAAACAGAAACATTAAGATTAAAAAAAAGGGCGGGGGGGGAGTGGAGGGGAGGGGCCTTGGAACGTTTCCTACCCTGAGCATGAGGAAGTAAATTGGCCACATCTTACAGAGGAACTGACCTAAACCTGAACATAAAACATGAGAGAATCACTTCCCTTCAGGTGGAGAGAGTCCTTCGCCAAATAAACAAAGAAAGGAAAAGTCATTTATTCAGACGTGCGCTCCTAGGAGGTTTCTGGGCTTCCTTTCTGATGGTCATTAGACTTTCATGTGGTCTTCAGCCATTAGAAAAAGTCTATTGCTGTGCCCTTGCTATAAGCTTGGTATGTATCTGGGGAACTCTAGTGGAATCATCCATAGTAAGTTGTCCTGTTAGCCCCAAATTGTGCACCTCCTGTGGTTTGAATATACCATCACTTCCTTAGGGAAAAGATAGGCTATGCATTAATTCTGATGAAGGGTCACTATGACTCAGATCCAACTCAATGCCAGTGAATGGTTTTTTTAATGTATATGTCTTAACATATTTAAGGGAAACGGGGTAAAATTCACTTTGCAAACCCAAGTGAGTCTATCTTACTCTTCCCTCTTGTCTAAATTCATTGACTTAGGTTTTTGTTTGTTGGGTTGGGTTTTTTTTGTTTGTTTTGTTTTTTGATGGTGTGTTATATTGTGGTTTTTTTTTTGTTGTTGTTGGGGTTTTTTGTTTGGTTGGGGGTTTTTTTGTGGTTTGTTGTTGTGGTGGGTTTTTTTTTTTGCAATATACTTTGGGCATGTTGTTATGAGAAACTATTCTTTGGAAAGAGACCTCATGCTTGGAAAGGTGGAGGGTCAATGAAAGAGAGGAAGACCTTCAACAAGATGGATCGACACAACAATGGGATGGACTGACATGATAGCTGCAGCAATGGGCTCACATGTTATAGAAATTATAAAGGTAGCCCAGGACAGGGCAGAGTTCAGATCTGTGGTTCATAAAATCACTATGAGTTATACTCAACCTGAGGGCACCTAAGAACAACAATCATCGCTTAAGGGGCTTGAATATTTAATGACAATCCATAGTCTCTTCTATCCTAAATGGCTTCAGCCCAAGAGGACTAGAGTAGGAGCCATCTGGAATCTGACCACAAGGCAGGTAGCTCTGAAGAAGAAGCTGTGCAGAGGCGTGATCATCGGAAAGTAAACAACTGATTTGTTTTGGGTGTCATCGAGTCAATCTGGCAAGCCCACCTACACACTGTGAGACTGCTCCAGAAAGTCCCCATGGCTGCGATCTTTGAGAAAGACATTGCTTTCCAGTCCTGTCTTCTTGGTGACTGTGGACGGGTTTGAAAAGTCAACTTTTCAGCTAATAGTTGAGTGCTTAACTATTTGTGCCATCCAGCAAACAGAATAGAAAGAGACGTGTCTAAAGACTGTCCTCCTTATACGGGCAGGCTGTGATCTGGCTGGCAAGGCAGCAAAAGGAGAAGAGGCAAAAGTCACAGGCTTTCTAGAACGGGCCAGAGAGACACTGCCACCTCTTGGTTGAATCCTGGGGAGGGCTGGGACTGAAGGAGCTACTTGAATAAATTTGTGAGTAGAGAAAAACCCAAAGCCTTGTGAAGTCCTTCTCCTTAATCATGCCACTTGGACTGAGGCTTAGGAGAAGTGGGATGATTACATTCGTGTTTTAAAGCACATCCTCCTGCTAAGCTTATGAAAACAGCATCCCACACAGGGGTCCAGCTCCACCTGTTGAAACCCTATCCATCTTTCAGAGGCCCAGAGCATAGGCCACCTGTTCCACAAAGCCTCACTTGAATCCCCCACAGAAGTGACCCATCTCTTCACTTGGCTCCCCAGGCTCCTGCTGGCTGCTTTGTTACAGTCCTCAGTACTTGCTCCCCAATCAGTGTTACAATATGTGTGCACACATCTCCTGTGTGCTGGTGGCCTCGGTACTGCCCAGGGGCGAGCATAAATCCCATGTACTAAGGCTGGGAGTTTAGTACACATCTCTCTCTCTCTCTATCTCATAGCTGACCCTCCATTGGGTTTCTGAGACTGTAAATTACTGGAGGATATTGCCCAGCTTTTCCCCTATGGAGTAGCTGGTGGATTTAAACCACAAAGAGGGAGGTCTTTGGTATAGCAGTGCAACTACTTACATAGCATGCCATCAGAGTGTTCCCTCAGCACACAAAGCATAAGGAGGTAAGTGCAAGCTTACCTTAAAGGTATTTGACTTCCTCCTGGACTCTTTGGTTGATGTATATGGTCAATACACTTAGCTTCTAACAGAAATTATGGATAGTCAAGTCCACCTACATGCACACAGGTGTTCACCCTGATTCAAAATCAACTTGATGGCAACTGGTTTTTAATTTTCCCAGTGTCTACTTGGAGCCTAAAAGTAGCAAGGACATGGAAAAGAAGAGCACTGAAGTTGAATCTTTTGAAAGGCCACATGTTCGAGTAGACTGTATCACTGTTCTTAAACTATCTGCTCTTTCTTCTCTGCTCCAGGGGAATGTACACTTGTCCACTGCACCCATATTGGGCTTGGCGGCATGTGGTTCTTGGACAAGTCGAACTAGAAGTGGATCTGATGTATACACCACAACATAAAGGTTTTCAATGGGCTTGCCCAGTCTGACTTGGCCTTCTGCCCTCTGCTATCCTCAGAAGAAGGGCATATGCCAGGTGGAGGTTCTACAAGGTGGATCCATGAATAGAAGACTACTGGAGCAGACCTGAACCTGATCCCAGCTAAGCCACAGCCTGGGAGCAAGAAAAACATGTCACTGAGATTTTGGGTTGTTGTTACCACAGCAAAAGTTGACTAATACAGACTATGGTATCCCAAGACTATGGCCCTTGCCACTCTTTGAATCTGAAATTGAACTCACCCAGGTGGCACATCTTCCAGCCAAGTAATAGACAGGTTTATTAATGGAATGATAACACTAGGAGGTAGCTGGGTTTTAGAACAATCAACCATACAATATTAAGAGATGGCAGCATTTCCCAAAGCTGAGAAAGCAGGACCACAGGGAGGAGACAGGCAGAGTGATGCTGCACTATGGAGATTGTAATCAACGTCATAAAGCAAAATACGTATGGAGGCTTGAAAGCTGCTCTGTCAAGTTTTACTCAAATCACAGTAAATTCATTATTTTTTAAAAGACGATAATTAAATATTGTGTGTTTATAATTAATTAATGTCATGAAACAAAATATGTATGACTGATTAATTGGTTGGTTGGGGAAACCCTGTAATATGCTTTGTAATAAAAATTTCTTTTAAAAAAGCTGACTAGTACAAGTAGGGATCCAATGCTAACAATTTTTATATTTTTAATTACTCTATTTTCTGTATCAATTTCAATAAGGACTATTTTCTTTCTTTTTTTCTTTTAAGCCAGTCAAAATCAGCAGTGAGGGATTGTGTACCAACTTCAGTGGTATTAATGTTAACAGTTTCTGATAACCCACTACCATCAGACAAACCTGTTTTCTTTCTTTTTATTACATAGAGGACAGTAGCCAGCATATGACAGGCATTCAATAAATGCAATGGTCATGCGATAGCAAGGTCCTTAGAGGCTAACTGAAGACTGTGTGGTTCCAACCTGCCCAGTGGCTCTGCAGGAATCTGTCAATCTGCTTCCATTAAAGTCACAGCCTAGAAAAACCTGCTCTACTCAGTCATTTGAGGTCTATGTAAGTTGAAAATAGAGTCAATAGCACCCAACATCATTCACTAAATGGATGCAGTTTGTGGTGGCAGAGAGTTCTGGTGACGTGCTGAATCACACTGCTAAACCAAGAGCTTCTCGTCTGAACTGGTTCAAATCCATCAGTGGCTTTGAGGAGAAAGGTGGGAAGCCTCCACCATTGTGATTCACAGCCTCTTGAAGCAATAGGGGGTTGCTATGGATCAGAACTGACACAACAGCAGTAAGTTTGAGTTTCAGTTTGTTGTGACAGAGGCCACCAATTGTCCCCAAGATATACTCTTGCTTTCTTCCTATTAGTAACTGAATCCTCATGTTTTATGAAGGCACACGGTCAGCCAGCAGTCCTGAGAAGAAATTAACTTCTGAGCCTCCCTCCATGATGTGCAGTCATGTGACTGGAAGTGAAGGTGGTGCAAGCAACCTCTAGTTCAGGTGGCCCTCCACCTGCCTGCCATCTTCTCCACCCGAATGGCTGGAAGAATAATGACAACCAGGCAAGGCTTGGACTGTGTGATAAATAACAGAGCTTACCCACTAGTCTCAGACGGCTCATCTTTAAACTGTACAGCACGAGAGAAATAAACTCTAATCTCATTGAGTCACTATTCTGTGAGGCTCTGTTACAGCATCTTACCCTGTACCTATTATATTATTACTCTCACTGTTGTTGTTGCAGTTGTAGTTGTATACCATGGAGTCAGAACCAACCCTTTAGTGGGTTTTTAGAGGCAGCTAATTGCATGAGAGGAGACTGCCCATCCTTTTCCCTCAGAGCAGCTGGTGGATTTGAACTGCATGCCTTCAGGATTGCAGCATAGCTTTTTGCCACTAGGCCACCAGAGCTCCCTACTTTCCATTAAATAAAGGAGTGGACAAGGGCCCAGTAGATGGAGTGATAAGTATGCATAAAACATACGGAAATTCTACTATAAACCTCGTCCCCACTTCAGTGTTTTCTAGAATCTCCCCAGGACATAAGGGTTACTTGTACAGAATCTGTCTAAACAGTTTCCCTATGTCTTTGATTCCCAGGTGCCTGTATGGTGCACACAGAAATGTGGGGTACCCTTCTCGTTCCATCCCTTTCCCCACCTGTACCTTCCGGCATGGCTTGGAGGACACTTCAAATGAGGCCTTGAATGCTCTTCTCTGTTGGGTTGTCAAGATGGTTCTGGGACGCTTGGGGCGCTTATGGTCCTTGCCATCTTCAGTAGCCCCTTTCCCTGCCCCATGGGCTGACTTGCAAAGACTTTCTTCATCATCACTTTTGCCTAAAAGCAGCAGAAAACAATGTGATGAGTTCCTAAAAGCTACTCCCTGGAGTTGTATGACAATCCCTAAAGAGGCATGTGGGACCATTTTCCCAGCAGGTATCTGCATATGAGTACAGTGGCCTAGGTGGAGTGCTTAGAAGCCTCCAGGAAGAATCAAAAGAAAGAATTTCTAAAAGCCAAAGGTTTCTTTCAGAGTTTTGGACTTTGAAAGATATGCAGACTCCATATTTACTTATCCTGTGACTTTGGATAATTTACTTCCTTCCTTATGATTCCATTTCTTTGCCTGAAAAATCAAAGTATGAGAATATCTATTTCACTGGAATTCTTACCAGGATTAAATTACTTCAAACCAATAAGGTGCAAAGCACGTTGTTTGGTACCTAATAATCAATCAGTGTTCGCTGTTAGTATTATCTCATAGATCTCTTTTTTGTTTCAAGACCGGATTCAGACATGAGGCCTCAGTACCACCGCCATGGGGGACAATAAAGCCAATTATTATATCATAGTCCATGAGGACAACATTCTACACTCTACACTGAAGAGCAACACCTGAGACCTTCAACCACTGGTATCTCTCTGTCTGGAGTGAAGAAAATCAAAGGCACATAGAATCAGTCTATAGCACCAAAAGACTTCACTAGGTTCAACTTTCATGATGCTGAAACCAAAGGAACTAGATGGTGCCTTGACTACCACCACTAACCACTCTGAAAGCAAAAACATAAGGTCTTGGATGTTGTTGTTGTTGTTATGTGCCGTCGAGTCGTTTCCGACTCATAGCGACCCTATGCACAACAGCCCTAAACCCTGCTCTATCCTGCGCCAACCGCACTGCCTCTGACACACCCATCCCGATTACCCCAGTCACTGAATCAATCCATCTCATAGAGGGTCTTCCCCTCCTGCGCTGTCCCTCCACCCTCCCAAGCATGATGTCCCTCTCCAAGGACCCGTCCCTCCTGGCAACATGCCCAAAGTATGTCAGACGAAGCCCCAGAATCCTTGCCTCCAAGGAGTAGCTTGGTTTAATCCTCTCCAAGATGAATCTGTTTGTTTTCCTGGCAGTCCAGGGTACATTCAGTACCCTTCTCCAGCACCACAGCTCAAAAGCATCCACTCTCCTTCTGTCCTCCCTAGTCATTGTCCAACTCTCTGATGCATAACAAGCGATTGCAAAGACCATGGCCTGTATCAGGCGCACCTTAGTCTCCAGAGAGACACTGTTGCTCCTGAGTACCTTTGAGAGGTCCCTAACAGCAGACTTTCCCATCGCGATACGCTTTTTGATTTCCTGACTGCTGGTGCCAAGAGTGTTGACTGTGGAGCTGAGCAAACTGAAGCTGTGAACACTCTCAATCTCTTCGTCATCCATCCTGATGCTGCCAATTGGTCCAGTGGCGAGAATCTTTGTCTTCTTGACATTGAGCCTCAGTCCATACTGAAGGCTGCAGTCCTTGACCCTTTGCAGCAAGTGCATGAGGTCCTCCTCAGTTTCAGCAAGCAGGGTTGTGTCATCTGCATAACGCAGATTGTTAATAGCTCTTCCACCAATCCTGATGCCACAATTCTCCTCATAGAGCCCAGCCTCTCGGATAATCTGCTCTGCATACATGTTGAAAAGGTATGGAGACAGGATGCATCCCTGGCGTACACCCTTCCCAATTTTGAACCATGCAGTGTTACCCTGCTCTGTTCTGACTACTGCCTCTTGATCCAAGTACAGGTTTCGCATTAACACAATTAAATGTTCTGGGATTCCCATTCTTCTCAGAGTCAGCCACAGTTTGTTATGATCCACACAGTCAAATGCCTTTGCATAATCAATGAAACACAGATAGACATTCTTCTGGGATAGAGATGAAATAAATGAAGGGGGAAAAAAACCCTCAAAATCACATTAACAGTCAGGGTCACCCGTCTGAAACCACTCGAAGTCCTGAGACTATGGTCCTTAACCATTTGAGCTTGGACCAGAATTCACCTCTGTGGCACAACTTGTAGCCAAACAGACAGCTATGTAAGGTAAGGCAAGCATCAAGGAGATACATGGCACACAGAACATTCAATGATACAGGATTACAATGGCAACATTTGTCCAAGGATAAAATTTAGCAGTTAGGAAGGAAGGGATGAAGGGATCAATGGAAACAAAAACCACAGAGAGACAGTGAGAGGAATGGTGCTACAATATGAGGATTGTTATAAAAGTCATAAAACAATATATGTATGAATGGTTTAAAGGAATGCTACCCTGCTCTGTAAATTTTGACTCAAATCAAACTGCTTCAAATGAGTCTCCTCCTTCCCAAACAACTGTTAATCAAATAAAAAAGACCTACCTTCCAGGTCCTAACTGCTTTAAATAAAAGGCTCCCAGCCCCTAACAGACTGTTAATAACAAAGTCCTACCTACCAGGTCCTAGTTGGTTTAAACAAGAGGTTCCCTGCCTTCAAATGTTAATCATTTTAAAAAGACCAACCTTAGTGGATGATTAGGCATTATATATATATGACAACAATGTGGAACAAGACTTGGATTACAAAGTGAATTGGAGGAGGGGAAAGGAAAGAGTGAAGGAGGAAAATGTGTATCAGTGAATTAATGAAAAAGCAATATTTCTGCAAAATTTCTCTAAAATAACATTTTTTTCTTTTTAAAAAATTATTTTTACTTTATATTGGTTTGCATTCAAAATTTGTATATATTGTGTTTCAGTTATGCACACTGTGTTCATAAATGATTTTATTCATATTATGAATCATTCATATTATGGATCATTCCCATACATTGTGTTTTATACAATTAATCACCATTCATCTATGCCCACTATTCTCTTTTCAAGTCAGTACTAGACTTCTCTTAATTCAGTCACCCCTTCCCTCTGCCCACCAGATTCTGTAACCTCATGATTTTTGACCTCTTCTCCCCTCAGCCCCCCTGCCTCCTCCCCTTCCCCTTTGGATCCTTGTACACATCCTGGCTAGTTATCCTTCTATATTTATAATAATAGTCTCATGAAGTATTTGTTTTTATGAGATTGAGTTAGTTCACTCATCTTTCTCATGTTACATAATATTTTTCAAAATAGTTGCTCCTGAGTGCTGCATAGTATTCCATTGTGTGAATGTACTACAATTTCTCAATTCAGTTATTTGTTGATGAACATTTGGGTTGCTTCCATGTTATTGCTATTGTGAATAATGCTGTTATTAACTCAAATGAACAAATCTACATCTGTGCCTCAGATCTATTTTCCCAGAAAAAGCTGGATCATATAGAATTTCTAAGTTCAGCTCTTTGAGAAAATGTATAACTGCCTTTCAGAGTGGCTATACCATTTTACAATCTCATCAATAATGTATGGGAGTCCCAATCTCTCCAGAGCCTTTCCAACATGTATTGCTTACTGTCCTATTAAAATTTGCCACTGCTACTGGGATGAGACAGTATCTCATTGTGGGGTTGTTGTTTTTTTTTTCATCTCTCATTGCCAGTGATTTGGAGCATTTCTTCATGTGTCTGTTGGCCATTCAATTGTCTTCCTCTGTGAGAAGTCTTTCCATGTCTTTTGTCCATTTTGTAACGGGGTTTTCATCCTTTTCTTGTGGTGGCTCTATATTATTCTGTACATTTTCATTATGAAACCCTTTTCTGAGATGGTATTGACAAATTTTTTTGCCCCAGCCAGTAAGCTTTCTTTTCGCCCTACTGGAAAAAGATTTTGGTGTACACAGGGACTTAATCTTTAGAAGGTCCCATTCATTGATGTTATCCACTCCCAGTTGTACATTTCTGGCTGTATATACCAGACCTTTATACCACAGGCCAAGGCTTCTAAATGTAGTTCCATTTTGTCTCTTATAATCTTTATGGTTTGGGGCTTTCTCCTTTGATCTCTGATCCATCTTGAGTTGATTTCTGTGTATGGGTGAGATCTTTATCCCACTTCTGCTTTCTTAGGTAGAAGTTCACTTCTGTCAGTATCATTCATTGAAAACTTGTCTTTCCCCCATTTGATAGGCTTCATTTCCTTGTAAAATACCAAACTGGGTACAGGCATGTGTGTTAATTTCTTGGTTCTCAATTTTGATCCATTGATCTATGTGTTTGTCATTGTACCAGTACCATGATGTTTTGGTTATTACAGCTGTGTAATAAGTTTTTGGGGGGTTTTGTTTGTTTATTTTAATCAAGATTTTATTGTAAGTTTATAAAGAACTTGGTTTTCCATTCATTCACTGTTGCACATTTTCCTCTCTACCCCTCTCCCCCAAGCTTGTTTTTTCTTTAGAGAAAAAGTTCTTTCATTGTTATACAGTCCTTCCCACAAACCAATTTACTATGCAGCTCTTATTCTGGACTCTTGTCACACCAATAATATCTAATCATATATTCTTTTATACAGTTCTCTCCCTTGCTATGTACATTATTTATCCCCTCTTTTCTTAGTTTCCCCCCAACCCCCCTGTCTGTCATGTTTTATAACAGTGGCATTATACAGTATTTGTCTTTTTGTGACTGAGATATTTCAGTCAGTATAATATCCTCCATGGTCACCCATTTTGTATATTTCATGAGTTCTTTGTTTTTTAGTGCTACATAATATTCCACTATGTGAGTATACAGTTTTTCTATCTATTCATTTGTTGATGGACACTTGGGTTGTTTCCAACTCTTTGCTACTGTGAACACAGCAGCAATAAACATGGGTGCACAGTGTAATGGGTTTTGAAATCAGGGAGAGTTATGGCTACAACTTCATTCTTGTTTTTTTCAGAAGTGCTTTGCTTATTTAGAGCCTCTGTCCTTTCAAAGTAAACCTTCCAACTGTTTTTTGTAGCTCCTTGAAAAATGAATTTGGCATCTATATTGGGGTTGCATTAAACATGTAGCTTGCTTTTGGAAGGATTGTCATTTTCACTATATTTAGTCTTCCCATCCTTGAATAGGGAATTCTCCCCCTCCTCCTGCATTTATTTAAGTCTCCTATTGTTACTAGTAATAGTGATTTGTAGTTTTCTTTATAAAGGTTTTTTGTGTCTCTAGTCAGGTTTACTCTCCAGTATGTCAATTTGTGGATGCTATGGGCAGATGATTGAATGATCTATGAAGAATCAAAAGAAGATGGAAAGAGTACACAAAGTCACTGTACCACAAAAAACTAGCTGACACAAGAAGTTTATGAAAGAATATATGACAAAGGAACAATGGTGAGGAAAGAGAAAGTCCAAGTTTCTCCAAAGGAATTGCCTCTGTGCATAGGAAGTTCTTAACACACGTTGTTAACAGTATGTCTCTTCCCTGCTTCACAACTCCCTCAATAATACATATTTAAAGCCCCCAAATTAAAGAAGAACGAAGTTCAATCAAGGATCTTCAAGACAAAGGGAGGCAATTATAGCATCTTCTACTTTGAAGCTGCTCTTTTCCTGGGGCAATGTAGAAAACTCATCTTGGTCTTTATGTTAGAGTAAAGTATTTTGAAGTATTTTTAGAAGGAGATTTTCAAAATGACATGAGAAAAAAAAGCTTTTAAAAGTTAAAATCCCCAGAGCAACAAGGAGATAAGACCTCTGGTGGCATGGTCCTTAGGGAGTTGAGTGGCTAATTCAAAGTTAGAGTCTCTATGGCTGTTCTAATCCACCAGAAGTTGCACGTAAGAAAGGCAGACAATCTCCTCCTTTGCAATTTATAGTCTTCTGAAAACCCACAGAGGGTAAGCTATGTTGTTTCCAACTCAATGGCAATGAGTTTGAATTTCACAAGATAATAAGAGGTAGGAAAAATGAAGTAGTGACTGTACGTGACTTCCCCTATTCATACCATTCTCAGATTTGTCTGTGAACACTGACTTTGTAAGTAACTCTAAAGTGGTATCTTTAGGGTGAAAAGGATGCTCCCTTGACATTCTGATCCCTTCAGTAGCATGTACAAGGAAGGAGGCCTAACACTCCATCACTCATATTGTACAAGTCTCCTGAAAGGCAGGTGACGGAGTTTGGAAGAAATTAATGAGAAATCCAAATTATAGCATATATATGTATATCTACTCTAGAATATGTATGTATATGTGAATATATATATATATATATGCAATTGCATTATCTTCCAGAACTTCATAGCTATGCTAAGTTAGTTGATAAAATGACATTTGTAAATACTTTATGGAATCAGTCTGATTCTTTTACAATCATTCCTTACATAATTTGACATAAATATCTTTTAAGTAGAATATTTTAAATAATTAAAATGTAAAGTATAAAATAATGTTAGACTTTATGGTAATGATTCCTCTTATATATTCATGCTTTTCAGAAAAATCCACAAGCAAGGGTTTCAAAGACTTAAAAATTCAGACTTAAATTCCAGTTCTGCCAGTTACTATGTGTGATTTTGAGCAAACTCCCCATTTATCTCTTTGGAGAAAATAATAACATAGTTAGAACTAAATGAGATGGTAAAGGGCTTAGCCCTTTCTAAAGTGATTTATTTTTTATAAATAATATAAATAATAAAAAATATTATTAATATCATTTCAACATAAAAGACACTTTCTAGGTACTAAATTTATAGTTTTGGCAACCAGCACACTGGTTGGACCTGAGAATTGATGCTTTTGAGTTATGATGCTGGAGAAGAGTACTGAACATAATATGGACCACCAAGAAAACAAACAGGTTTGTCCTGGAGAAGGGAAACCAAGTTTCCCCTTGCAGGCAAGGACTTGGAAGCTCTGTCTCACATACTTTGCGCATGTGGCCAGGAGGGACCGGTCCTTGGAGAAGGACATCATGCTTGGAAGGGTGGAGGGACACTGCCGGAGAGGAAGACTCTGGGTGAAATGGATTGACACATCAACTGGGGCAATGGGTAGGTGTGTCGGAGTCAGTGAGACTGGCTCAGGACAGGGCAGGCTTCAGAACTATTGTACATAGAGTCACTCTGAGTCATAGTCCACTTGATGGCATAACAACAGCAACAATGCAAAGTGTTTGTTCCCCTCTCTTTGCAGACATGACACTCGATGAAAGGAGAACAGGATTTTTAGAATGTGAGTGGCTCTCAGCTCTGTGAAGGAAAAGATGGAGAGGCACCTGGAATTAGTTCCACAAGAAAGGAGTAATTTCTGAAATTCCTTCAGAGCCCAGAGGCCAGAGGCAGGATGACTGATAGCCTCTGGTGTCTTCTTAATGTCTCATCCCTCAGCTGTGCCCAGCAACAAACACACAGCAGCACATCCACAGTTCAGCAGAGCTACTCTTGCATTTTGAAACAATAGTGAAGATAGCAGAAAAGAATCATCTCCCAGGCCAGCCCTTATACTGAGGTTTGGAGGATGTGGAGAGCACAACCAGAGCTTGCTAATTCATACAGAGTAAGCAGCTTTTGTTATTGAATATAACCCTGTGGAATAGAACTCTTAGTAACCATATAAACAACAGACCTGAACCCTGCCCTATCCTGTGCCACACTCATCATCTCTGACATACTGGAGGCCACTGTTATAGTCATTGTGTCAATCCATTTTGATGAGTGGAAAACATGCTTGTTTTCTAGAAAAAAATTAAAAAGAAATGAAAAAAAGGAGAAGAAAGTGAGAGGGAAATGGAGACAATGTCTTATCCTAAGAGTATTATTAATTTGTATCTGTAAGGTTTCTATTATTTTTTTATTTTCTCCCTCATAGCCCACTTTCTATTGCTTCTTAGGTCTCCTTTTTTACTTTCAGGCAACACTTACACTAATCACCAAATTTTCTCTATTAAATATCAGAGAGCACATGTTGTAATTTTTGCAAGCCACTTGATCTTCTTCACAACTATTCAACTTTCCCACAGCGGAACCAAAGCAGCTACAGACAGTATGAGCGAGAGTGGCTGTGTTGCAATAAAACTGCATTAATAAAAACAGAAACAGTATAGATTTGACTTTTGTGCCAAGTTTGCTGACATCTACCCTCCTGCTTCCCAGCAAAAGAGAAGTACCAGGCTTTCAGGCTCTGACTCTGGAGGCAAGAACACAGATCCAACCTGAGACCTCAAGGAGTCAATGGCTGGCCACCTTTTGATGTGTTCCTTCTCACAGCCAATAGCGTGAATTCTGAACAAAAGATGTCTTCCCCCCAAACAGTCATATGCGTAAGGATCTAACTATCCAGTCAGATCTAGAGATTCTGGGAATGGAGGGTGCATGGTGTAAGTGGATACCATGGCCCGGCTGCCAACAGGACAGTGGGCGATAACTAACCATCGTTCAACTTCCATCCATGGCTGTTAGCTGCCATCAAGGTTTCCACAGACTTCGGTGTCCCCATACACCACAAAACAAAATATTGCATGGCTCTGCACCCTGAGCTGCAGATCAGGTCATTGTGATTCATGGAGATTTTGCTGGCTGGTTTAGGAAGCAGAATACCAAGTATTCTTTGCTAGTCCACCTTAGGAAGCTCTGTCAAAACTTGAGAATTGGTGACGTATTGGCCAAGAATCACACTTAATTTTCTCACATATTATTATTGTTGATTGCCTTTGAGTCAAACACGACTCATAGAGATCCTATGAAGAAAGGGCCTGAAGCCCTCTACAACTATAGACATTTAACAAAATTCATAGAGTTTCTGGAGTCATGTTATTTAGGAAGTGGATGCCACTCCTGCTTCCCACATAAACAGTGAAAATTCTACCACTGAACCACCACTGGCTCAACAGTGTCCCTCCATGTGTCTGTAGATAACCTGTGCATAGAGATGTCCTCTGATTCTCTTGGGGAATTTCCAGGCTGTTCCTGTGAGATGCACAAAGGCTCTATCCTCCCTTTCAACCTCTCAGGGCTTCCTGACTCTGCCATCAAGTTCTCCACAAAAAAAAGCACACACCCTAAGTTATGCTTATCAATTGTCTAAGAAAAAACAAGTTCTGAAGGAGTCAGGAGATTCTTCCCAGAATCATTAAAAGTATTTGAGAGCAGAGATAAAGATAGAAAAACCTTAAAACAAGAAAAGCGGGAGTTGAGGGGGAGGCAGCCCCAGTCCGTTGCCAGAGGCTCCCACACCCAGATGCAGGATGGAGCTATTCCTCATAATTTAAGCTGACACCCCTCTGCGGAGATGAAAGGAACACCACTTGCTGTTCTCCAACAACAAATGTCAGCATCCCTGGAGGCCATTTAGACACAAACACGGCATAAATCTGACTCCTGGTGGGGAAGTCCAGAGATTAAGTCTCCACACACAGCCTAGCAGAGTGAAATGAATTTGCTTGGCACAGGGTTTGAACATGTCTCTCGGGGCCTTTTCTCTTCCTCTTGCTTTAAAAAAAAATCTGGAATGGTTCAGGGCTGTTTCTACCCGCCCCCCTTTTGCCTATTCCTCCAACTCGTTTATGACATAAGCAATTGCAGATGAAAGGCTCAGCCATGCTTTATGGCCCTGAGACAGGGCTGCACTACCTGTGGGGCCTCACAGATTCATTTCAGGTTGTTGGAAAAATCCCAACAGCCCATAAACAGGGCAAGAGATAGTAGAGCTTGGCCCAGGAGGAGAGGGGAGGGGAGGGGGCCACGGACCCTCATGCTAGAGAAGGGAGAGACAGGAATGGGTTTCACGTACTTTCCCAGTGATGAGCCTCATAAACGTCCTCTAGATGGGGGGAGTAGAAAAAGGACCTGGGGTTTATTGTGGGTAGAGGAAACAGGGGAAGAAGTTGGGAGGAATCTATGAAGACAGCCCATATAAGAAGCTATTTCAGTAACTGCCCTGCATTATAGGACCAGAAGAATTCTCTCTCCCTGAGAACAGCCTTGGTCATCCCTAGATACCATTAACTCAAAGCTGCATTTCCATCCTGAGAGGCAAGAAGGGCTGTTCTTAAGAAAGCCAAGGAGTGAAATCCATGCAGCTACTGTTTTGAAAGTGTCTTATATGTAGTTCTTCAAAGAAAAACTCAGACCCAAAGCCCCAGAACTGAGATCAACATGTTAGTTGCTGTCAAATTGGCTCCAGTTCGTGGTGACTGTACACACAGCACAAGGGAATGCTGCCTAATCTTGCATCATCTTTATGATCACTGGTCAGTATGAACCCATTGCTATGGATTGTAATCTGGGGCGTACATCTCCCAGCATTATATGGGGCAATACTCCGTTGTGATGCATGATGTTTTGGATGTATAACTCCATCTTTTCTTCCTAATCTGTCTTACTGAAACCTGGGGAATCCTGCTAGTATTTGAAATAATGAGAACATAACTCTCAGCATCACAGCAAACTGATACAAGTAAGGAGGTCAAAATTATGTTCTGGCGGGGGGGGGGATTATTTAAAATGTCTTCAATCATTTGTTTTTTCAGTAAGTAGATATTGTGGGCTCATCAGTCAGACACTGGACAAGGACAATGCTGTGTTATATTAGGTTATGTTGACTACGACTCATAGCCACCTTCTGAACAAGAGGTCAAAGCTTTGCCCTCTCCTGTCCCATCCTCAAGATCTCTGCCATACAGAAGTCAGTTGTTGCGGGCACTATGTCAACCCGTCTTGTTGCACATCTTCCTCTCTGTCATTGGCTTTCTACATTTCTAAGAATGATCTCTTTTTCTAAGCACTGATACCCCTTAACAACATACAAAAAATGAAATAAAAAGTCCCCATTCTTGTTTCTTAGATGTACCCTGCTTGCATTTACTGCAAGACAGATTTGTTTGCTCTTTTGGCAGTCCAGAAGATGTTCAGTTCTCTTCCCCGACATCATACTCCAATAGTATTAATGCTTCTTCATTTTTTTTCCATTGTCCAACTTTCACCAGCATATGAAGCAACTAAGAATACCCTAATTTGGTCAGATGTGCATTAGTCTTTAAACAAATGATCTTGCTCTTTATCACTTTGTTGTTGTTATTATTGTTGTGTACCATTAAGTCACCTGCAACTCACAGCAACCCTATGTACAAGAGCCGTAAACCCTGCTCTATCCTGTGCCAACCTTGCCGTTTCTGACACACTTAACCCC
>NW_006399807.1:5673780-5683828 GCF_000299155.1 Elephantulus edwardii
AAAGTGATGATAATAGGCTTCAATTCTGTTCTCAGGGAATATGCTTTCGATCTCTATCCATTAAGAATAATGTTGTTATGTATGTAACGTATGTTGTTGTTTTTGTTGTTGTTGTGAACCACTGAGTTTGAATCAACTCACAGCTACCCCTCCAGCAGGTTTCTGAGGCAAGAAATTGTACGAGAGGAGACGAGAGGAGACTGTCTATCTCTCCCATTGAGTAGGTGGTGGATTCAAACTATGTACCTTTGGTATGGCAGCACAGTATGCCACGAGAGCTTGTTCCCTTATACTCATATTTTGCAAAACAAATTTTATCAGGAAAGGATGTTAAATTTTATCAAACATCTTTTCTGATTCTCTTTTAGTTTCTGTTGTTGTTGTTATGTGCCATCGAGTGGCTTATGACTCACAGCAACCCTGTGTACAATAGCTCTGAAACCTGCTCTCTCCTGAGCCAACCTCATTGTCTCTGACACACCTACCCTCATTACCTCAGTCACTGAATCAGTCCATCTCATCGAGGGTTTCCCTCCCTGTGTTGTCCCTCCACCCTGCCAAGCATGATGTCCCTCTCCAAGGATTGATCTCACTTTACAACATGCCCACATTATGTCAGACGAGTTTCTGAATCCTTGCCTCCAAGGAGCAGCCTGGTTTCACCCTATCCAGGATGAACCTGCTTGTTCTCCTAGCAGTCCATAGGATACTCAATACGCTTCTCCGGCACCACAACTCAAAGACATCAATTATTCTTCTATCATCTTTAGTCATTGTCCAGCTGTCTGATACATAGCAAGTAATTACAAAGACCATGGCCTAGATCAGGTGCACCTTAGTCTCTAGACTCACATTGTTGGTCATCAGTACTCTGGAGAAGTCCCTGAAACCAGATTTTCCCAATGTGATTCATCTTATGATTTCCTGGCTACTGGTACCAAGAGTGTTGCTTGTGAAGCCAAGCAAGCTGAAGCCGTTAACAATCTTGATTGTGTTGATATATTTTTCTATCCTTTAATCTGTAATTTGCTTGTGTATTTGTGACCAAAATGTGTAGGGAAAATATTTTCCTAGAGTTTTCCATTTTTCTTTTTACCCATTCTGCCATCATCTCTTCAATGGTATATTTTATCAATTTGCATTCAATGTTATTAAAAAAGAAATTTGGATTTATTGTTATTTTGGGGTGTGTGTGTGTGTGCGTGTGCGTGTGTGTGTGTGTTGCTTCTGGCTCCACAAGCAACATCCTTAGTGCCAGCAGCCAGGAAATCAAAAGACAAATGGTATTGGGAAACTCTGCTGTCAGGGACCTCTCAGAAGTACTGAAGAGCAATGACATCAGTCTGGAGACTAAGGTGTGCCTGATCTGGGCCATAGTCTTTGCAATTACTTGCTATGTATCAGACAGCTGGACAGTGACTAGGGATGACAGAAAAAGGATTGATGCCTTTGAACTGTGGTGCTAGAGAAGAATATTGAATATACCACGGACTGCCAGGGGAACAAACAGGTTCATCCTGAATAGGATGAAACCAGGCTCCTCCTTGGAAGCAAGGATTCTGAAGCTCAGTCTGACATACTTTGAGTATGTTGCAAGGTGGGACCAGTTCTTGGAGAGGAACATCATACTTGGAAGGATAGAGGAACAGCATAGGAGAGAAAGACCCTTAATGAGATGGATTGATTCAGTGATTCGGGTAGTGAAGGTAGGTTTGTCAGAGACAATAAGGTTAGCACAGGATAGAGCAGGTTTCGGAGCTATTGTATATAGGGTCGCTATGAGCTGCAAGCAACTGGACGGCACATAACAACCACAACAAAAACAACAATTGGTTTCTTTGCTCCTCTTCATTTTCTGTGTGGGGTTCTAGTTGCCTATGAATTTCTTTTTCCTTTTTTTTTTTAAAATTTCTTTTTTCTATGAATCATTATTGGTTTTGTTTTTTGAGTCTTTTTTGTTTGCTTGTTTTATTCTTCTTTTTTCTTTCTGGTTACCCTGAAGTTTACGTTAATCCTCTTAAAATTAAAACATCTGTTGTATCTTGAAATTGCCATGACTTCCTTAACATATGGAAGTATTATACCTATATCTTCTATTCCTCCTTTTTGTTTTGAAGTTATTAATTAGAAATTAACTCTTTTGGTTCTGTAGTGTCAAATTGTGGTGTTTGGTTTTTCTTTGGGGGATTTTAGAGGGTTCTTTTTTTGCTTTATTTTGCTTTTGTAAAGTCTCTATCTGGATTGGTATCTTGATAATGGTGCCGGGTGTCTTTATCTAAGAGTGTTTGTTCTCTGATGTTGGTTTTCTATATGAAGGATATCCTTTACTATTTCTTAAAAGGTTGCTGTGTTTTTAAAAAATTCTCCTTGTTCCTCCTTACCATCTTGTGCAATTTACTGCCTCTGAAAACCCACATGAGGGTCAGATATGGGTCAATTTTGACTCAACAACAAACAACAACAAGAATGTCTTAGTTGCGCCATCATTTCTGGCAGACAATTTTTCTGGGTAAATGGTTCTGACTAGTAATTCTTTTCCTCCAGAACTTTGTAAATGTAATCCATTACCTTCTTGCCTGCATGGTTTCTCATGAAAAAAATCTGGACCCTGTCTTATTAGTGTTCTTTTGTAACTTATGCATTATTTTTCAGTGATTCTGAAATCACTTTCAGAATCCTTTGTCTTTGATTTTTGAAAGTTTATGATGATGTATGTCTTGGTGTAGTTTTTAAACTTTGTGTGGGTTTCTCTATTCTGTATGGTATGTTCATTCAACTTTCTGGATGGTAACCCTCTCAACGATTTATGATATTTGGAATGGTTTCATCCAATATATCTTTAAAATTATCTCTGTACTCTTTTGTTATTCCTCTTCTGGAATTCCTATTACTTGTAAACTTTTCCTTTTGCTGGTGTCTCTCACTAAATCTTAGGATTTTTCATTTTATTTTATTTTTATTGATTGTTCTTGGAAGCAGGAGTGGCATCTATTTCCTAAACAACATGCTTCTGGAAACTCTATGAACTTTGATAATGTTGATAGTTATAGAAAGGCTTCAGGCCTTTTGTTTCTAGGATTTCTATGAGTCATGCTCGACTCAACAGCAATCAACAACAACAATTGTTCTTTAAACAAATTAGTACTAAAGGATTTATCCTCTATTTTGCTGATCGTATTATTCAACTCTATCTCTGTATTCTTCCATTAAATTAGCTATTTGTGATATTTCATTGTCAATCCTCTGAATATCTAGCTACTCATTTTGTATAGCTTCTTTTGTCTAGTGAGTCTCTAATTTTTTTTTCTCGTATTGTTTTTCTGAATTCTAGAGGTTACCCCACCTCGCATTTTCCTATTTCTCTTTGCAGATCTTATTAAATTTCTATTTTTTCATTCTTTTTAAGTGACTAATTAAAAAAAAAACCCAAACCATTAATCTAACTGAAATAATAGTTCTATTATTGTTTCTTCCTTTGATTTCCACCCCCCTTCCTTGTGTTCATTTGTTGAGGCAAACTTATCTTGGTTTCTTTCCCCCCCATGATTTTTTTTAATTGTCCATTAATCTCTGAGGCATACAGATATTACTGTATTTATTTCTGTCCTCACTGTAAGTTTGTTTTGTCCTTTATTTTGGTTGTGGTGTGTTTTGCTCTCAGAATGGGTGAAGTGGAAGTGACACACACTGATCACTTGTCTGCTGAGGCAGGAGGACTCATTAGATGCCATTGAGGTGGCAGAGATGCTGTGGGCAGGTGAACAGCTATCACTGTTCTCAGGAATATGGAGAGGCTATGAAAGGCTAGGCAGGTGTGAGCTGCCACCACTTGCCATCAGTCCAACAGTACTGAAACATGCTATGGTGTTTGCTGGGTAAACATGGAGTTGGGCAGAGTGGGTACAGCAGACTAGAGGTGCAGACATGCTCCTGGCAGTTCCCTCAGTGAATGAGTGGTAGATGAAGGTATGTGGTTGGTAACCAGGAGCGTGAGAATGCTCACTGCTACTTACCAAGTGGATGGAGTGGCAGGTGAAGCAGGGTAGCAGGTAACCTGAGATTCAGGAATGCTCTCTGCATTGCGGGTGTGGCATGTGGGGAGTGTGATGAACAACTGAGAATGAGGGGCTGCTCACTGCCACTTGCTGAGTGGGCGGATGGCAGGCAGAGGTATAATGGTACTAACTGGGGAGAGGGTCGTGCTCTCAGCTGCTTGTTAGGAAAACAGGATGGTAGGTATCTTAAAGAAAAAGAAAATAAATCTCTATTTGTTAAAGCCTGTCACTTGTGCTATTATTGTTACAGCAGCACTAAGAAACTAAGTTCTAAGTACAGAAATTATTCAAGAATGTTCAGCTATCTCCATCTTGGGGCTCAGCTGGGATGAGATGTGCTTCCTTTAAACTGCAGCCTGGATTTTTCTTTCACAATGATATTGATCACACTGATGGCCTTTTGCTTTAGCAATATCCATTCATTTACTCTTAAGCAAACAGAAAAAAAGAACAAACCATTAAAAATATCAGCCCAAGGTTATGACAATTAGGGATAGAGAGTGAAAGAAGGCTTACTGAACAAAAGAAAACAGAAACTGGGACAGAGGGCAAGGGCAGTGTTTTAACAGCAGGTACAACTTGTCCTCCAGCCAGTTCCCCTGTGACCTCAACAGCACAGTCTCCAAGGGGCTTGCAAGAAGGAGGGAAGCGTGTGGACAGGAGGCCCTCATTTCTGTCAGCCTGTGTTACTCCTTCTAATTGAGACATCTTAGACAAATAGACAAACTCCATTATTCTACAAGCATGTGCACACAGAAGAGATGAGGAAAGCATAGGTATTTTTCTTGGGGAAAATCTTCCCAAAATTAATTATAAATCATGCACAAATGTGCACAGTGAATGCTATTAAACAATGTGGAATGTGTTTATGGTTATTAGCTTTAAGTGAAATTGGATGTCCCTAGATGATCCTGATGTTGATGAAATCATGCTAATAGCATCACTGCAAACACTTCACGTAATTAGCCAGGCTTGGATTTCTAACATTAAACCCTCTTCTTCCTGATCCTGTCAACACTTGTAAAGGATAGACTTTATTGCTGGCATAGATATTAGAGGAGGGATACTGCTGCTCTGAATCAGACCACAGTAATCATCGCCCACACTCTCAAGCTGTGGGTTACCAAGAGGGTGCATTAAAACACTCAGACGATGCAGTGGGAGTGTGAGGGGATTTGTATTTCAAAATATCAGGTAATACTAATACTGCTTGCCTAGGAACCACACCTTCAGGATTATTGGTCTAAATTGTTACACACACAGAAAGACAGAAAGGAGAAAAAGAGAGAGAGAGAGGAGAGAGAGGAGAGGAGAGAATGAGAGAGGCCTGGTAAAGGTTTCTGAAGAGGCACACATAGTATAGTTTTCATTTTCTTGCTTTCAGGTAACAGACACCTTCATGCCTGTTTGACTATTTCGCCAAATCTTCAGTGATTCCTACTGCTGTTACATTTAAGAGGCTGAAGGTATATAAGGGGGGGGCGGGGAAGAACACTTTTCCATCTGAAAAGAAATGTGTAACTGAAGGAAAATAAAGAGATGGAAATAAAATGATCTAAGATTCATCTTAGCAGGGCTGGCCCTAAGCAGGCCATGTCTTAAAGTATACCACTAAGCACAAGGTTCATTTCCCCTCCTCTGTCAACTGTTCTGATGGCCCAATAGCAGCTCCACAGATGTCCAAACAGGTGACAGACCAAGGAGGTGCGGAAAGACTGCAACCTGATCATTTCTCCTTTACCCTGAGGCTCCCTTGCAATCTCCCACCTCTATTCACTATCACCTCTTCCTTTATCGAAGCAGAGTGTTGCGCTTAAGACCCAGATGACTTCAAATACATGATTCTCTCATAAACCATGTATCATGAGATGCATCCATGTAGCTTACTTAGAGTCCAAGATCAAGACTTTAAGTGAGTTCTCTCTAAAAGCCAGGTATTTCATGTCCACTGAAGCCAGTGAGAGCTGGCACCAGAGGTTACCTGAAAGCTCGGCAGTGAGGAAGAAGTTACCATTGTCAGTACAACTGAGCGCTGGGAGAATGCAGATGGGTGGCTGCCTATCACCGCAGTTGCAACTTAAACTCCTATACAAACCTACGTTAATAGGTCATCTCTTTGTAATATATCCCTTATTTTATGGAATGGAAGTGCACCTGAGAAATTGTGCTGGTCCATAAAACTGGTCTGTAAAACTGAATCTTATTTTCCCGTTGAAGGAGTCTTGTTTTATAGATGCTTCAAGGATGAATATTTTTCAATATAAAGTGTTATCACATTTCTATCATTCATATATATATTCTTTCAACAATACCAATTTTGGATAGAACTTACTATACATCCATAAATAAAACATAGTTCCTTCCCTTAAAGAGTTTATATTAATACTTGGATCCACAATCAATACAATTGATAGCAGCAGTCAAGAAATCAAAAGACATGTTGCATTGGGGAAATCTTCTGTCAAGGACCTCTCCAAAATTCTAAAGAGCAATAATATGATTTTAAAGACTAAGGTGCAACTGATCTAAGCCATAGTATTTTCAAATCCTTCCTATGCATCTAAAAGTTGGACTATGAACATAGAACACCAAAGAAGAATTGATGTATTTGAATTGTGAGGCTGATGAAATGTATTGAATATACTCTGGACTGGCAAAAGGAAAAACAAATTTTCTTTGAAGGAAGTATAACCAGAGCGATACTTAAAGGCAAGGGTGGTAAAATTTCAACTCATTGGCTTTGGCTGTATTTTCAGGAAGAACCAGATCTTGGAGAGAGAGAGAGAGATTATGCTGAAAATATAGACAGATGGTCAGCTAAAAAAGAGGAAGATCCTCAACCAGATGGATTGACACAGTGACGACGACGAAAAAGATAATGAAATAAGTGTAGGATAAAGCAGAGTTCAGATCTGTTGTGTACAGTGGGCTCCAGAGAAATGCCTAATAACAACACATTGACCTAATAAGGAAAGAAGACACCTGTTCCCAGGGTTTCCAAGGTGGCAAATCTTTAAAGAAGCAGGCTGCCACACTGTTTTTCCCTCCTACAAAACTGCTGGTGGATTAAAATTACTGACTTGCCGATTGTTTTGTTAGTGCTGTAAAGTCGATTCTGATTCACAGAGATTCTATGTTCATAGATCAAAACCTTGTCCTATTCTGTGCCATCCTCACAATCTCCACCATGCTCATATTATAGTCATGGTGTCAGTTCAGCTCATTAAGTTTTTTCCTCTTTGTTATATGATGTCTTTTTCCAAAGACTGGTAACTCCTGACAATATACTTAAAGTAGGTGAGACGAAGTTTCACCCTTCTTTGCTCTAAAGAGCATCCTGGTTACATTATTCTCAATAGAATAGATTTGTGGTTGGTTGGTTGGTTGGTTTGTGTGTTTTGTGTGGTTTTTTTTTTTCTTTCTTCTGGCAACCCACAGTATATTTAATGCTATTAACCACACTTCAAAGGCATAAAATCATCTTGAGATTTTTAGGAAAGTAGACCAATACTTAAACACCAGGCCACTGGGGATCCCCTTTTCACCATTTTAAATGTTCTTCTGTTTTCCTCATTTGTTTTTGGAAACGTTGGCTCTAAGAATCACTCCTTTAATTTCCTTAATCTCCTCTATATCACTAGGGTATCTCAGTGGGCTTAGCCAGAGGGAGAAGTTACAGATTTAATTGCACCTATGCATTTAAACCTTTATTTGACTCCTAGCCCTTACACTTTTGTAATAAAATCTAATGTAAAGAAATTGCATTCTATAATGTAATCTCATATAAGATGATCAGTTGAGGTCAAACCAGTGTAGAACGAATTCTAAATCAAACCACATCTGAGTTTATTATATAAAGGGCAGTATACACAGAGTTCTTACACTGTTCACAGGGACTAGGCATTTGGCTTTGTGGATCAAAACAAGTTGCGGCTGACATTGAAAAGAATGGGAATCTCAGAGTACTTAATTGTGTTCATGCAAAACCTATACCTAGACCAGGAGGCTGATGTGCGAACAGAGCAGGGGAACACTGCATGGTTTAAAATTAAGAAGGGAGAGTATCCGGGTTATATCCTGTCTCCATATCTATTCAATCTGTGTACTGAGCAAATTATTCAAGAAGCAAGACTCTATGAAGAGGAGTGTGACATCAGGATAGGAGGGAAACTCATTAATAACCTGTGTTATGCAGATGACACAGCGTTGCTTGCTAAAAGTGAGAAGGAATTGAAAGTTGCAGAAGGTGAAGGAGTGCATAGATTGCATCTCAATGTCAAGTAAACAAAGATTCTTACCACTGGACTGATGGGCAATATTATGTTGGATAGAGAAAAGGACGAAACTGTCAATAACTTCATCTTACTTGGAACCAGCATTTACACCCTTGGTACCAGCAGTCAGGAAATCAGGAGACATGTTTTCTTGTGCTGGGAAAGTCTACAGTTACGGACACCTCCAAGTTACTGAGAGTAATGATGTCAGTTTGAAGACTAGGGTGTGTCTGATTGAGACCATGGTCTCTCCAGTCACTTTCTGTGCATCTGAGAGCTGTACAATCAATAAGGATGACAGAAGAATAATTAATGCTTTCCAGCTATGATGATGGAGAAGAGTACTGAACATCGCATGGATGGGCAAAGGAACAGACAAGAATGTTTTACAGAGGGAGCAGCCAGACTCAAGGATGACTCTTTGGAGTCAAGAAAGATGAAGCTTCACCTCACATACTTCAGGCATGTTGCTAGAAGGAGCCATTCCATGGAGAGGAACATGATGTTTAGAGAGGCAAAGTGTCAGTGTAGGAGAGGAAGACAATCAACCAGGTGGATTGACACGGTGACTACTGCAAAGGGCTCTAATGTGTCAGAAAGTGTGAGGACAGCACAGGATAGACTAGTGTTCAGATCTATTATTCATAGAGTTACTATGAGTCATACTCTACTCGACAGCACCTAACAACAACACAGACGGAGTGAGGAAAGCACATACTATGGAAAGCAGATGTCCTGGGAAGACCAGCAAGAACAGAAGAACATGCAAGGTTATTGACAAGGAATCAACATGACCAAGACTTTGATTTGGACTTCTGACCTCTTGTTGTTGTTGTGTACCATCAAGTAGGAACTACCCCATTGCTGACCCTCTAGTGAGGTTTTCAGAGGCAGTAGGTTGCATGGAAGGAGATTTCCTATCTCTCTTCCTCAGAGAAGCTGGTGGGTTTGAACAGTGTACTTTTGTGTTAGCAGTGCAATTCTTTATCACTAAGCCACCATGGCTCTATTGACTTCTAGAACTAAGAAATAATAATGTGGTATAGCACTGGTCTGTGCGTTGCTGTACAGAGGTAACTCGTGGTTGCTGTGTTGTTGAACACTGTGACACTGATGTGTCATATGCGATAATGGTTACTCATGGTGGATAGTGTTTGGTGGAGCTTCCCAATTAAAACAAGCTTGGAAGCAGGAGTGGCATCCACTTCCGAAATGGCTTGCCTCCGGAAACTCTATTAACAGTGCTCAGGTCTTTTCGTTCATAAGGTCGCTATGAGTCATCTACAACTCAATGGCACTTAACAACAACAAGAACAACTGTGGTTTTTAAGTTACAACAGCACTAGGAAACAAAGAGACATTTCCAAAACGTTGGGAGTAGGAAGAAAAGGAGAAACCAATGTAGTTCTTCCACCTCTCTCTTTCTTGGGCAGTGTCTCTAGCAGGTGTTTTATCTTCTCCAACGTTCTGGTTTCCTAAGACTCCACACAGGGCAGACCCTTTGAGGGTTGTTTCCATCGATGTCCACCAGTTATGCCTTGTCTAGCTTAAGAGTGTGGCAGCTTGCCCTTGTCAATTCATACATATACTCTCCCTATCCTGGTCTGCTGGGCGTCGCAACAGCTTCATTGCCCTTTTTTAAAAAAAAATAAATTAGTGTGTGTGTGTGTGTGTGTGTGTGTGTGTGTACCATCAAATCAGATCTGACTGGTGGTACAG
>NW_006399807.1:5683928-5692236 GCF_000299155.1 Elephantulus edwardii
CTCCAGGATGAACCTGTTCATTCTCTTAGCAGTCCATGGTATATTCAATACTCTTCTCCAACACCACAGCTCAAAGGCATCAATTCTCCTACTGACATCCCTAGTCATTGTCCAGCTTTCTGATGCATAGCAAGTGATTGCAAAGACCATGGCCTGTGTCAGGTGCACCTTATTCTCCAGACTGACATTGTTGCTCTTCAGTACTTGGGAGAAGTCTCTAACAGCAGACTTCCCCATCACAATAAAATTTTAAAAAGTCTTTTGATTTCCTGGCTGCTGGTGCCATGAGTGTTGATTGTAGTTTGCTTGTTTAGCATTTACAAGGGTAATAAAAAGATTCAATGACAATGAAGATTCAGATATAGCTCTCATAAAAATCACCTATTAGTGAAGGAGAAATATCTACAACAGCAAAAATGATAACTCTGCTCAGAGGAGCCACAGTGCTGGCTAGGGCGTCCCACCTAGGGTAAGAAATGAAGCACACAAAAGCAGAAAAGGAGAGGATGGGATTTTAGGGCAACAGGACAGATTATCTAAAGATGCTGAAGCAGGGCACTTACCCAGAAGGAAGCCTCACCAAATATAAACTACACACTCAGAACTGTTTTGTATAATTGTGGAAAGAACATACATAAATATTAAATAACTTTTTTTTCTCTTAAAGAACAGAGAAGTGTGTTTGAGCTAACACGAATGAAACAATAAAGATTATGTAATAATATATAGTCAAGTTTTTGCTTGCATGGTAGACTCTGCAAATAAAAATATGAGCATTACATGTCCATTAGGCTGGAGAAGTTGGGTGAAAGTGGAAGGCTTAAGGAGGGAGTGGCTAGAGGAAGTCAGGGGATGATGAAACAGGTGCTGCAAAGAAGGGCTGTCTGTCACCTGCCGGCAGACTGGAGGGAAGACAGGAGAGTGATGTGGGATTTGGGGACGCTTCAGGCCTCAGGCAATGGGTGCACATCTGGAGGAATGAAGAATGGGCTGAGAGGCTACACAGGGCTAAACAGAGGGGCCCTGATGTTCCAGAGCTGATGCCACAAGTTACAAGAAGCCATGAGCTACACAGTGACATGTGGGCCCAGAGTACATGGCACACTGACAGTAGGAAAATGCAGGGAGAGCACTGGATCACTCTTGTCCGAGCAAAGGCATCAGACCACACTGTCCATTTGGAAGACTGAGCTGAGGAAGTCTCTGAAATCCCTGCTCTAGATAGGGACCCTGAAAAAAGAAGGAAACACCCATGTCTCAATTACTAGCCTTGTGTCACATCCTGTGTCTTATTATTACTATACCTTCTTGGCTGACTAAGAAATAAATGGGACCTCAGAAAAGATAAGTAAGATGTCCAAACACAGTCTGAGTAAAAGGCCTAGGTTTCAGGCAAGGCATATCTTCTCTGCTGCCCAGGCCTAAGAGTCCCCACACAGGTCATTCCTAAAGGCAAGTAGGAAAAGAGGGTGTTTAATCAGCAAATCAGGCATGAGCAAATGAGAACCACGCATGTACGTCCTAGCCTATATTTGTGAGAATGAATGCTCTGTCTTTCATGAGGAACACCGGTGGCACAGCGCGTAAAGAACTTGGCTGCTATCAAAGCCTGGCGGTTCAAACCAGTCAGTTTTTCTACTAAAGAAGGATGAAGCAGTTGGCTTCCATAACAATTCACCACCTCCAACAACCCACGGCCAGTTCTAGCCTGTCCTACAGAGTCACTATGCGTCAGAATCATATCGATGGTAGTCAACAGTGTCAGATGATCCAATAAGCAAGGTAAACGGGGGCTTATTTGTGCTGGCTTACCGATCTTTAGTGAAAAAAACTCCATTTTTTTCATCACATCAGAGGTGTACTTCTAGGCATGTCTACCACTGGTCTCTCTGCCAAGCTCTGCAATGTCTTCCTACAGACTCAAAGCCTCTTATCAAATTTACAGTCTCTGACATGGATGAACCAAGTAGAAAGCAAGGCATGCGAGGGTGGATTTGTACTTGCTTTCTAATCTGTATTGAACAGTCAGTCAGTTTTATATATATTTTAAAGCTCTGTCTCACATGCATTGGGTATGTGGCCAGGAGGAACCAGTCGTTGGAGAGGGACATCATGCTTGCAAGGGTGGAGGGACAGCTCGAGGGAGGAAAACCCAGGATGAGATGGGCTGACTCAGTGACTGCAGAAATGGAACAAGTTCCCATTATCATCTCTGCTGGAGTTGATAAGATAGGCTCAGGATAGAGCAGTGTTTACAGCTATGGTACACAGGATCACTATGAATTGCAAGTGACTCTATGGCAACAACAACAACTTTGAAGGCACAAATAAGCCAATACATACCTTGCCTATTGGGGAGTTCATCTCTGTGATGAGGGAGAGTCCAACTTTTTTTGTTTTTAAAAGAAGTGCGTGTGGAATAGAAGAAGGCAATGCTGACCCCAAAACAGGAGACATGGTGGAGCTCAGGAAGCACAAGGGTTAAAGCTCTCAATTGCTAACAGAATCTATCAAACTACTCAGCAGAGGAAGAGGCCGGGCAATCTGCTCCCGTAAATACTACTGCCTAGAAAACCCGAAAAAGAGTTCTACTTTGTCATATGGGGTTCCTATGAATTCAAAATTGACTTGACAACATCTAAGAACAACAGTTCTAGTACTGCCGCTAAGCTATATGTCTTTGGATAAAACTCTCCTTATCTCCAGCGTTCTGTTTCTTCATCTCTGAGATGGTAGGAGTATTCCTTCTGCTTACTCAGAACTGGACAAGGCTGCATTTCACATTTGCATCGGTGCATTGCTTCACACTACAGTGCCATGGGGCAAGAGATGCCTTATTATTATCCTTCTTTTACGAATGAGTAAATTTGGGCCCAGGATGGACCTCCTGCCAAAGGGCATACACCTGGAGTGCTCTTTCTTCTGGCCTTGCCCAACTCTGTTCACTCGCCCTGCTTCCCAGGGTTACAGTGAAGAGCAGAAGATACCTGATGTTCCCGGCAGGTGCTGCCCAACTGTAGGCAGTGCTACTGTTATTAAAAAGTGAGGAAAGAAAAGGCTGGAAGTCAAGACTTTCTGGAAAGGGTAGAGGCTGGAGCATCCATTCTGAGATCTGGCTGGAAAAGCCATTCTTTTCACTCTAAAAGGGACAGAGTTCTTTTTAAATCCTTTTTCTCTCTCTCTCTTACACACACACACACACACACATCCACAGTCATTGCATGCAACTCCTAAGCCAGATGGCTCAGGGAAAAATTCCAATTTCAGTGCACAAGTCACTTCAGGATCTAGACAGCCAGAAGCTGATCTGTGGCACTCCTCTGTCAGGCTGTAGGTGAAGTGCTCCAAGAAAGGCACCTTTGTTCAGAGCTGTCCACTGCAGATGGGTGTTTCTGTGCCAGGCAAGGGGGCGGGGGGCGAGTGGGTCAGCACCAGGGCATTCCAGCTCCAACGTCCAGGCAGGTCCCTGAGGGAAGATGTGTCTAAACACTGAGTGCTGGCAGGCCTCCACGGCCCTGACACCTTGCCTCTTTCTCTCCTCAGCTGGCTAGTGCTCTTGAAAGAGAAACTTTGTGCTTGGGAGGTATGCAGGGCAACGTGACAGTATTGGTCCTGACTGGTGGAATTACTGTTGATTTGTATCAGTCTGGGGTCTTTTTACATTGGAATAGTGCTGCTAACACCTATCCCTGCTGGATCCCTCTCCCTTACACCACCTCCCACACACACACATGCACACACACATGCACACACGCATGCATATACACATGCACATACTTTATCTTTCTCTTCTCTTTTTAATCTTTTTTAACATTCTATTGTGCTTTCAAGCTCAACTTATTGTCATCAAGTCAGAACAGACTCATGCGTGCACTTTTGGTGGTTGCAAATTGAATAGGAGGAGCTCTCTATCTTTCTCCAGAGGACCTGCCTGTGGATTCCAGTCACCAGAAAGGTGCCATCTTTGGGTCGGCAGCACACCTCCCGAAGGACTACGGTTGAAAGCAATTTCTTTCTTCATCCAGCAAGTACACTATCCATTCTCTGGCATTAGCTGCTATCCTTCAGTATGTCTATCATTCCAGTACACTTGATCTGTCAAAGAATTTAAGTTTTGTTCTGTATATCTTTTCTCCCATTCTCACCAGGACCTTCTATTGTGTGCCTGGTCAGAGCTATCCAGAGTGGTAGCCCAGACACCATCTAATTCTTCTGCTCTCAGGGCAAAGGAGGCTGTGATTTGTGTAGACTAAGAATAATCCAAAAGACTAACTGCTTCCTTGAACCTTTGGTTTCCTTCACTCTTCTTTGCTTCAAGTGGGAAGAGTCCAGTAGCTGATCTCAGATGATCAACTGCAAGCTTTTAGACACAAGATGCTACTCACCAAACGAGTCCTTAGAATATTATCTAAGTTCTAACATATCTAGGTATCAGCAAACCTGTATGTACACATAATCTACACTCATATGCCTTTCCATACCTATAATATGCCAATTTATATAGGCATTCCTTGGGACCATGATCCTTAGCCTTTAAGCCCAGAAACTCAGCCCCACAAGGTGTCTGGGTATGTTTAAGAAGTTTCCATAACTCTGCCCCTATGTGCTTTATGGAGCTCTGATGGCATAATCTGTAGCATGTTGTGCTGTGAACCAAAAGGCCATTAGCATCTCCAGCAGTTCAAAACCACAAGCGCCTCCTTAGGAGAAAGATAAGCCATTTTCTCTCATTAAGATTTACAGCCTTAGGAACCCAACAGAGGGTCTATATGAGTTAGAATCGACTTGTTGGCAGTGAGGTGAGTATGTGTTCTATTGACTACATGTATAAATATGTATACACAAATGTCCACCCTCAATAAGATGGATTAACACAGTGACTGTAAAAATGGGCTCGAGCCTATTAGAAATTGTGAGGATGGTATAGGATAGAGTAAGGTACAGAGCCATTGTTTATAAGGTTGATACGAGCTGTCAGTGACTCAATGGCACCTAACAACAACATACATATAATACCATACATACTTTATTATTATATAATAACTCGCCAATATTTTAGTATAACATTATATATGTTCTAGAATATACCATAGCCGTCCTTTATTCTCGAGTATTTCTCAGGGTAATTTACTTTGGTCATAGTGTGCTGACTTCTCTATATTGCATAATGCCTTTTCCATCACCAGAATTAACCTGTATCTACTACAGCACATAACAACAAACAACAACAGAGTAAGTTGTTATCCCTGACTCCTCCTCTCAACACTGGTAACCATCAAAGTACAGAGTTTTCTGTGTGTAAGCCTAGGTGTTATTTTTTTACAATAGTTGTTGTTGTGTACTGTCAAGTCAGAGCTGACCCTTAGGTGACCCTCCAGCAGGTTGTCAGAGGCAGTTTATTGCACGTTAAGAGACTGCTCACCCTTCTCATGTGGAGCAGCTGGCAGATTCGAACTCTGTGCCTTTGGGATTGCAGCATAGTTTCTTACCACTCAGTCATGAGTATGTAATATTTGTGACTGACTTATTCCATTAAGTTTAAACTCAGTATAATATTTCTTCATGTTTCACAGACTCATTATTATTCCTTATTATTTCATAATTTTTAATTTTATGTACATTTAAAATTTCTTTTGAGTTTTTATGTTCATATATGTACCACATTTGCTTATTCATTCATTCATTGAAGAAACCATTAGAGTTTTTTAATGCTTTTGTTGTTTGATACTGTGAATAATTCTGCAATGAATACAAGTGTATGTACATCTATTCAGGTCACTATTCTTATTTCTCTGAGATATATACTTAAGAGAATAGACTTGCTATCATATTTCTATTTTTAGCTTTTTTAGGAACTGCCATACCATTTTCCATGGTGGTTTTGCTGTATTACAATCCCTCCAACAGTGCATAAGATTCCTAATCTCCTCAGAACCTTGCCAGTCCTTGCTGATTTGTTTTTATATCAGTGCCATTTGTGCAAGGCTGAGCTGGTATCCCTTTAATAGCTAATGGTTATGGGAATCTCTCCGTGTGTTTTGTTTTCTATGTCTGCGAATTGACTGTCTTTGGTGAAATGTCTTTTTCCCATTTCTTGACTGGATTTTTCTTTTTGTCATTGAAGTGTTGAATTTTTCCTCATATTTTAGAAATTAAGCCCTTGTTAGTTATGTCTAAGAAAATCCATTTTGTAGGGTTGTGGGAGTTTTTGTAACTCTTTTGAAAAAGCCTTTTGTTCAACATAGAGAGTAATGATGGGCAAGGTCCAATGGTGATTAACTTTATAAAACATAACTCATGAGAATGAGTGTATGAAACACAATGTGAATGAAAAAGTGTTAAACAGAATGTATAAGAATTCTGTAAGGAAACCAATAAAAAAAAGAATGTTGCTGATAATTTGGATTACATTACATCTATCAATTACTTTAGAGAGCAGTGACATTTTCACAATGTTAAGTCTTCCAGTCCATAAAAATTGTATGTTTCTTCTTTTATGTAAGTTTCATTTTAATTTTCTGCAGTCGGTTTGTTTTGTTGTGGTGGTGGTTTGTTTTCTTTATATAAGTCTTTATGTCCCTGGTTGGATTGAGAGTTAAGTAGTTTATCCCTTTGGAGGTTATTGCAAATGTTTTTTATTTCCCTTTGGAGTTCTTGTTCGTACAAGAAACACAATTGTTGTTTGATAATCTTGTTCCACGTCACATTGCTGAGTATTAGAACTAGTTATAATTCTAGTAAATTTCTTGTGGAATCTCTGAGATCTTTCTCTTCCTAGATACAGCTGTAAATGCTTAGGGGTAGTTTTACTTCCTATTTGCAAATGTATATGCCTTTTATTTCCCTTTCTTGTGTTATTGCTCTGGCTAAAACTTTTGGTACAAAATGAAATAAAAGTGATGATAATAGGCTTCAATTCTGTTCTCAGGGAATATGCTTTCGATCTCTATCCATTAAGAATAATGTTGTTATGTATGTAACGTATGTTGTTGTTTTTGTTGTTGTTGTGAACCACTGAGTTTGAATCAACTCACAGCTACCCCTCCAGCAGGTTTCTGAGGCAAGAAATTGTACGAGAGGAGACGAGAGGAGACTGTCTATCTCTCCCATTGAGTAGGTGGTGGATTCAAACTATGTACCTTTGGTATGGCAGCACAGTATGCCACGAGAGCTTGTTCCCTTATACTCATATTTTGCAAAACAAATTTTATCAGGAAAGGATGTTAAATTTTATCAAACATCTTTTCTGATTCTCTTTTAGTTTCTGTTGTTGTTGTTATGTGCCATCGAGTGGCTTATGACTCACAGCAACCCTGTGTACAATAGCTCTGAAACCTGCTCTCTCCTGAGCCAACCTCATTGTCTCTGACACACCTACCCTCATTACCTCAGTCACTGAATCAGTCCATCTCATCGAGGGTTTCCCTCCCTGTGTTGTCCCTCCACCCTGCCAAGCATGATGTCCCTCTCCAAGGATTGATCTCACTTTACAACATGCCCACATTATGTCAGACGAGTTTCTGAATCCTTGCCTCCAAGGAGCAGCCTGGTTTCACCCTATCCAGGATGAACCTGCTTGTTCTCCTAGCAGTCCATAGGATACTCAATACGCTTCTCCGGCACCACAACTCAAAGACATCAATTATTCTTCTATCATCTTTAGTCATTGTCCAGCTGTCTGATACATAGCAAGTAATTACAAAGACCATGGCCTAGATCAGGTGCACCTTAGTCTCTAGACTCACATTGTTGGTCATCAGTACTCTGGAGAAGTCCCTGAAACCAGATTTTCCCAATGTGATTCATCTTATGATTTCCTGGCTACTGGTACCAAGAGTGTTGCTTGTGAAGCCAAGCAAGCTGAAGCCGTTAACAATCTTGATTGTGTTGATATATTTTTCTATCCTTTAATCTGTAATTTGCTTGTGTATTTGTGACCAAAATGTGTAGGGAAAATATTTTCCTAGAGTTTTCCATTTTTCTTTTTACCCATTCTGCCATCATCTCTTCAATGGTATATTTTATCAATTTGCATTCAATGTTATTAAAAAAGAAATTTGGATTTATTGTTATTTTGGGGTGTGTGTGTGTGTGCGTGTGCGTGTGTGTGTGTGTTGCTTCTGGCTCCACAAGCAACATCCTTAGTGCCAGCAGCCAGGAAATCAAAAGACAAATGGTATTGGGAAACTCTGCTGTCAGGGACCTCTCAGAAGTACTGAAGAGCAATGACATCAGTCTGGAGACTAAGGTGTGCCTGATCTGGGCCATAGTCTTTGCAATTACTTGCTATGTATCAGACAGCTGGACA
>NW_006399807.1:5701696-5706019 GCF_000299155.1 Elephantulus edwardii
TGTGTGTGTGTGTGTACCATCAAATCAGATCTGACTGGTGGTACAGGAGGAGATTGTTCCTCCATCCCCAGCAGAGCATCTGGTGGATTCAAACTGTGTGCCTCTGGAATTGCAGTGCAGCTTCTTGCCACTAGGCCAACAGAGCTCCCCATTCATTGCCCTTTTAATCAATGTATTAAACACTCTTTGTTTGAAATGGTTTCTAATGCTTTAAAAGCCTTAAATGTTTTTTTTAATTTTTTTCTAGTTGGCCCCTAGCTCAAAAATATCGAGGGATTTCACATAATTAACTCTCATCCCTTTATCTTCCAGGTAAGCATCTCAGGAAGCTCTTATTTCACTAATGACACCAAACCTGTTGTTATTATGTGCCGTCGAGTCACCTGTGACTCATAGCGACTCTATGTACAACAGCTCTAAACCCTGCTCTACTTGTGCCAATCTTATTGGCTCCAACACATCCACCCCCATTACCTCAGTCACTGAATCAATCCATCTCATAGAGGGTCTTCCTCTCCTGCACTGTCCCTCCACCTTCCCAAGCATGACATCCCTTTCAAAGGACTGATCCTGCCTTGCAACATGTCCAAAATATGTTAGACAAAGCTTCAGAATTCTTTACTCCAAAGAGCAGCCTGGCTTCACCCTCTCAAGGACAAACTTTTTTGTTCTCCGAGCAGTGGTATATTCATTACTCTTCTCCAGCACTGCAACTCAAAGGCATCAGTTCTCCTTCTCTCATCCCTAGTCATTGTCCAGGTTTCTGATGCATAGCAAGTAATTGAAAAGACCATGGCTGTATAAGACACCAAACCTAGGTTAAGAGAAATAACATTCTCATGTTTCATCCTTGGAATTATATATGGCTTGTACCAGAGCAGCAGTTAGCTGAAGGGTTCTTTGGAAATTAGTCCTAAAGGTCTTTGAGCAGTCAGCACCATGGTCAGATCCAAAAGGCCACAGTTAAAAACTGAAGGCCAGAAAATAAAGAAAAATTATTCCAGGGATTAGAGAAAGAGCCTGAATAATTACTCCTTATTTTTAAATGTATGCTGCCTCTTCAATTAATTTATAATCTGTTATATTGTGCTAGACACACAGAACTAATGCATTAAAGGGGAGGGGGGTTGCCACATACTAGATCACTTATATAAATAGTTAAAATTGAAATTATTTTCTATAAACTCTACTGGAATTGGTGTACCATATTTTTAAAAAATTAAAGATATGTTTGACTATAAACATATCACTGTCCCAACCAAACCTGCACAGTGCTTTCCCATCACATACTCTGAAGTTAATTTGTGATTTGGGATATGTTAAACCTCAACCCTGCAAAAATGCATCGTTGTTTTGAGGTACCAGAGTTCAGTACAACTCATAGGGACATAGTACATAGGATATTCTGTACTCTTCTCCAATAAGATAGTTCAAAGGCATCAATTATTCTTCTGCCATCCTTATTCACTGTCCAGCTTTTAGCAGCATACAAGCTACTGAAAAATCTGTGGCCTTAACCAGGCGTATATTAGTCTTCAAAGTAACATCATTGCTCCTCACTAATTTGGAGAGATCCTTGACTGCAAACATTCCCAGTGCAATATCTCCTGATCTCCTGACTACTGGTATTAAGTGATTGTGGATCCAATCAAGAATAAGTTACTAACAGCTTCCATATTTTCTCTATCCATCATGATGTTGCTTATAGGTCCAGTGGTGAGAATTTCTGCTCTCTTGATGAGATGCAGTACATATTGAAAACTATAGTCTTAGATCTTCCGCAGCAAGTGCTTCAAGTCCTCCTCACTTCCAGTAAGAAAGGTTGTGTTATCAACATAATGAAGGTTATTGATGAGTCTTCCTCCAATCCTGAAGCCACATTTTCCTTCACAGAGTCTAGCTTCTCAAATAATTTATTCAGAATACATACTGAATAGGTATTGAGAAAGGATACAACCCTGATGTACATCTTTTTTATTTTTAAACCATGTAGTGTTCCCTTGCTCTGTTCACCCAATAGCCTCTCGACCTAGGTATAAGTTTTGCGTGAGCACAATTAAGTGCTCTGAGACTCTCATTCTTCTCATTTTTAGCCATAGTTTGTCATCATTTGATATTCTTTGATGATTTGGTAGTCATAATTTGATACTCTAATGGAAAAGAAGTGTATTCAAATATGAAATATCCATCACGTCCTCTTTAGCTATCCAAGTGAATTTAAACTAATTTAGAGACTGTTGCTCTTATGTACCATCAAGTCAGAGCTGACCCATAGTTGACCCTCAATGGGTTTTCAGAGTCAGTTATACGTAAGGAGGAGATTATGCATCTTTTTCCCATGGGGCAGCTGGTGGACTCAAACTGCATGACACCGGTTTTGCAGTGAAACTTCCTGCCACTGGGCCACCAGAGCTCCCTAAGCTATTTTAGGGACTAGTAACCCTTAAAAGTCCTAAAGTGCCTTGGGATTCTGGGCATCTATTAATAGAAGATAGAGATGCCTCCTCTTGTCATTTTCTGTTGAAGCCATGGTTATACATTCTGGTGCTGCTAATCAAGACCTGGCAGTCCAAACCCGACTACTCAGGAGAAAAAAGTGTCAGTTGGTTTCCTTAAAGATTTTCAGTCTTTGAAATCCTATGGGGCAGTTCTGTTCTACTTTCTCTTTTTTTCACAATTTATTTTTTTATTCATTTTAATGAAAGTTTACAGAGACTTACGGTTTCCATTCATTCGTTGTTGCACGTTTCTCCTTGCTCATGGTCAGAACTGACTCAACAAAAAAGGGGCTAATCATTTCCAGTTTTAGTTATAAATCTTCCACAATCTCAAATACCCCTTTCACCACATTTATAGGACTCCAAAGAAGACAATTCTGTGTGGACATAGGCCTGCACAGGGTGGGTAAGCACTAAAATTCAACTTGCCTCCACCAATACTGCATTGTGATCTTTGGTAAGATCAGTTTCTTCGCCTCCAAAATAAAGGACATCTGCTGAATGATGTGTTAGATTCCCTTCAGCTTCATCTTCTTTGTTTTTAAATATAGAGAAGAAAAAGGAGAAAAAAGAACACATCTGCTATCTGGTTATGAACACCAAACTGACCAATGGTTCTTAGTCAGGAATGTTTTATCCCTCAGGTGCATTTGGAAATGCCTGGGGGCTCATTTTCAAACTATTAAAATGATAGGTAGCCTTTCTTGCATTTAGAGAACAGCAATCAAAATAAAACACAACGAACTACCTCATCCAAAATGGCAATAGTGCTTATAATGAGAAATGCTATGAAAGATGTTTAAAATGCAAAACAGAAATCTCTGGTTATATGCTCTGTTGCTTTAATTACTTCCCTTATTTTACATTATCACAATGAGTTAATGTAGACAGTTACAGAAGAGAGAAGACTATCTTCTACTTGGCTGTTGTTACACGATGTTGTGTCAGAACCAACTCATGGTTGACCTACCAGCGGGTAGTCAGAGGCTGTAAATCACATGGGAGGAAACTGCCCACCTTCCTACTGTTGGACAACTGGTGAGTTCAAACTGCTTGCCTTTGGGTTAACAACACCATTCTTACCACTAATGCCTCAGAAATGGCTCTATGTCACCTCCACCTCCTTCTATCCAGGTTGCTGTGTGGATGGCAATACAAGTCTTAATGTCCTCCCATGAATTCTTTTACTTTTCACTTATCCTGGTGGCAGGATCAGCTCTCTCTATGAGCCAATAGCTTCCTGTATAGACTGCTATAAGGGAAGCCAACAGATCTCCGACTGCACTTTCTTGTTGCTCAGAAGTTAGCAAAGGACCATAAATCTATGGCTTGCCCTCCAGCTGCCTCTGAGTAGAGTATGCTGAAAAACAGCAGCACATCTGAGAATAAAGAGACAGAGAACGCACACTCACAGGTCACAACACACACAAGGAAACTGAGTCTCAGCTGAAAAAGTTAGTCAAAATCATACAGTTAGCAACTCCAGACCTAGTCCCCAACTCTCTTGGCTCATGGTCCAGTTGGTATTCTTACTCCACACAAAGTGTCTATCACATATGGTGAGAGGAGAAAATACCGGACAGCTCTGACTCAGGATCCTGCTGTCAGACTTCCAAGTGCTTCAAAGTCAAACTTTTTATTCCCCACTCCCTAGGATATGGTCTATTCTCTCTGCACTCAATTCAAAGGGCTAAGCAACAACATTCTCAATATTTCTTCTTTTTAAAAAATTTTCTAATTATTTTTTTTAAATTATTTTTTCTGTGTGTACTGTCAAATTGGATCTGACTGGTACAGGAGGAGATTGCCCCTCCTTCTCCAGCAG
>NW_006399807.1:5706909-5708152 GCF_000299155.1 Elephantulus edwardii
CTAGCAGTCCATGGTATTCTCAATACTCTTCTCCAGCACCACAGCTCAAAGGCATCAATTCTCCTTCTATCCTCCTTAGTCATTGTCCAACACTCTGATGCATAACAAGTGATTGGGAAGACCAAAGCCTGTATCAGACGCACCTTAGTCTCCAGAGAGACACCATTGCTCTTCAGCACTTTGGAAAGGTCCTTAACAGCATATATTATATTTTACTACTCTCTCCACCCATCCCATCTCTGGTGACCATTCAAAAATTACTTTGTACAAAAAATTACTTTTTGTAAAAAAAAAAATCCTCTGGCATACGCTTATTTTCCAAATATACTTCTTTCTATTGCATAAGAATTTCAGACAAAAATATCTGCTTAGTTAAAAACAGGGTCATGAAGCATGTTTCATGCAGAATTACATTGTCATTGTACCTGAATAATCCTAAATTGATACATTTAAAAATTGATCTTGAAAAGTCTAAATTATAACTTTATAATCAGAAATTCTAATCTTTGATAAACTCAGACATGCTTCTCCCAAATTCAGGAATTTTAATGACTGTAAATAAGTTCTTGCTGGACATTTCACAGATCTTCCAAATGGGTTCAGGACATGACAGTGAATGAAACAGGTGTATTTTATGGATTTTGGCAGCACATTCTCAAGAGCGTATCTTGGACAAATTGTGGTTGTTATTAGATGTCATACAGTCAAGTAACAACCCCTGATGACTTATAGCCTTATTGTCTTACAACGAACTTGGTCTTATCCTGTGCCATCCTCACCATCTCCAACCCACTGAAGCCCTTTACTGCATTCATTGTGTCAATTTCACTCTTCCATTGACCATCCGCCTTTCCAAGCATGATGTTCCTCTTCTAAAAACCAAAATGTGTGAGAAAAAGTTTCACCATCTTTGCCTCCCCGACCACTGTGGCTGTACCTTTTCCAAGACTTATCTGTTTGTTCTTATGGTAGTTCATGGGATATTCAGCGTTCTTCTCCAACACCACAACTCAAAGACATCAATTCTTCTATCATCCTCACTTAATGTCCAGCTGTCAGATGCAGAGCAAGCGATTGAAAAGGCCATGGTCTGAATGAGGCACACCTTAGTCCTTGAACTGATATCACTGCCCTCAGTAATTTGCAAACTTGTTGTTGTTGTTGTTATGTGCCGTCGAGTCGTTTCCGACTCATAGCGACCCTATGCACAACAGCCCTAAACCCTGCTCTATCCTGCGCCAAC
>NW_006399807.1:5709811-5772741 GCF_000299155.1 Elephantulus edwardii
AGTTCGGCCCTTTTGATTTTCTGACTCTAGCTCCTCGCACATTTCATTGTAGTATTTTGCTTTGTCATTCTGAGCAGCCTTACTCAGATCAATAAATCTCCTGATCTCCTGACTGTTGGTGTCAAAAGTATTGATTGTGGAGTCAACTAAGATGAAATCATTGACAATTTCAATCTTCTCTATCTATCATGATGCTGCCTATCAATTTAGTGGTAAGGATTTTTGTCTTCTTGACTTTGAGATGCAATCTATATTGAAGACTGTAGTGTTTGATCCTCTGCAGCAAGTATTTCAAGTTTCCCTCACTTTCAGCAAGCAAGGTTGTGTCATCCGTATAACACAGGCTGTGGTTGATTCTTCTTCCAATCGTGACACCACATTCCTCTACAAAGAGTCCAGCTTCAAAAACTATTTGTTCAGCATACAGATTGAAAAGGTATGGATAAAGGATACAACCCTTTCCTGATTTTTTTTTTTTTTTTTGCAGGTCGGCCACAGGCCCTTTAATGAGGCAGGTGGGTGACAGGCTCTGGGATAGCACAGGTTGGGCCCCATGCCTTGTAAGGAGACAGGTGGGCCACAGCAGCAGGCTGTAGGCAGAGACAGAGCTGTTCCTTTCACCCTTTCCTGATTTTAAACCATGCAGCACTCTCTTGTTACACTCAGTCAACAGCTTCTAAGTATAGGTTTCACATAAGTATAAGTTTCAGTCTAAGTATAGGTATCACATAAGCACAATTAAGTGCTCTGGGATTCCATTTCTTCCCAATGTTAGTCAGAATTTGTTATGATTAACTCAGTCAAATGTCTTTGTATAGTCAATAAAACACAATTAGACATTCTTCTGGTGTTCTGTGTTTTTAGCCAGGAACCAGATGGCATCAGCTATGATATTGCTATGTCATAGCCTCTTCTACATCCTGTTGGTATTTCTGGCAGTTCTCTGTCAATGTACTGTTTCGGCCATTTTTGGATGATCTACAGCAATATTTTGCACGTATGTGATAGTAAGAATACCATTCTATAAATTTTACCTTCTATTGGATCACTTTTCTTGAGAAAGGGAATACGGATCTTTTCCAGTCAGCCAGTGAGGCAACTATTCTCCAAATTTCCTGGGATAGACTGGTGAGTGCATTCACAGCTGCCTCTTAATTGAAATATGTCAACTGATATTCCATCAATCCCTAGGATCTCATTTTTCACCAATGCCTTCAGTGCAGCTTCAGCTTCTTCCTTCATTAACATTTGCTCTTGTTTACATGGTACTTCCTGAAATTTTTCATTGTCAACCAATTCCTTTTGTACACTGACACCATGCATTCCTTCTATCTTCTTTTAATGCTTCCTGGATCATTCAAGATTTTGCCCGCAGCATCTCTCAGTATACCAGTTCAAGCCTTGAATTTGCTTTTCAAGTCTTTCAACTTTAGAAATGTCTAGCAATTTCTTCCCTTTTTATTCTCCAACTTTGGCTCTTTGCAAATTCCATAATAATACTTTCCTTTGTCTTCTCAAGCTGCCTTTTGAAGTCAACTGTTCATTTCTCAGCATTCCCCCCCCCTTTTGTGTTGGCTTCCTGCTGCACTTTTTAGAGTTTCTTTTAATATCCATCTTGGTCTTTTTTTTCTTTCTCTGTTTTTGTAATGTCCTTTTGCTCTCTTCATGGATGATATCATTGATGTCATCGTATAACTTATATGGTCTTTGATCACTAATGTTTAATCCCTCAAAACTATTCTGGAAATTATTTTTAAATGGACTCACTCAAAGTTATATTTTAGTTCTTGTGAACTAGGTTTCATTTTTTTCAGCTTCAATTTGAGTTTACAGATGGATAAGAAGATGGAATATTTTCCCTATGTGTCTCAGCGATCCTTGGGCACATTTAAGTTCAACGAAAATTTACAGGGGACTGAATGGTGGATTCTGTGATACCTGCCTGAATGGCCCAGTGCCTGGGGAGTGGATATGTCTTGTGCTAGAACAGATAACGGCCCCAGACAGAATCCAGGCAAGCCCCTGGATCCTGGCTGTTTGGGAAGAACTGCAGACCTGTCTTAAGTTTTTCTCACTGCAAGTAACTGAATTTGAGCTTCCAGATCTGGGGAACACTAAAAAGCAAGATATATTTTCCATTCATACTTCAGGAATATAGCAGAAAATGCTAGTGCATGCTTGTACCAGCCTCTTAGAAAGTCAAGGTCTCAATGTCTCCAACTTACATAGACTACAGAGCAAACTCATGGTGTCTCAGAGTCTTGGCACCCAGACATGACAAAGGAATCCATGGTGGGAGGGTGAACACTCTCTGCACGTTTTGCCTGGTGCGCTTTCAGTAAGGCATATGATTCTGCAAGCACAAAGAGCTTCTCAAGTTGTCATGTGTTGTTAAGAACAAAATAAGCACAACTGAAAAGCAACTGGCTACCTAAATGTGTAAATCTATGTCACACTGTGGGGGAAGGGCTAGGGTCAATGTCACACTCTCTTTGGTGTGTCCCACTTTGTAGAGATGGTGTCTGATGTCCTTTGTCCCTCCTTCAAGAACCCAAATCCCCACTGGTCACACCCCAGCTGTTAAATTAGGCAATGCCAGCTGTGACTCCTTGCGTCATTGAGAAGCAGCCTAAGTGTGGCTTCCCAACAGGTGAAGAGCCAGGAAGGTGTCCTTGGAGTGTCACACTTCTTTAATTTCCTCATTCTCTTTGCCAGGTATAAACAGGAGGTTGAAAGAATCCACTAGAAGTTCCCAGTGCTAATATATAATAAAAATGTCCTTTATGGGACACTTTGTGCTAAGCGCTACAATAAACATTTTATGTCTATTACTTCATATCATCCTCACAACTGCCCTCTCAGGTACATTTTACAACTCAGAAAAGGGAAGCTCAAAAGGTTACCCAAGGTCACCAGCTACCAGGTGTAAGAAGTAAGAGTTAAACCCAGGTATCCACAACTCTAACACCTTTGTGTTAAGGGAATCACTGGCTTCTTTCATCTCCATAAATTTTTTTCTTCTCTAAAAAAGGATTTAAACATATATCTCAGATCATTCACTTATCACAGACAATAATGTATGCTTTTTTTCTTGTTTCAAGTGCACTGGCAAAGCTATCCTCTCTAAACTACATAGCGGTGCCTTTTCTACATCCCCTGGTGACTCCAATTTAGGAGTGCGATCTGAATGAGTGACAGTGGAGGCTGTGACAAAGAGAGACTAGAGTGGGGTAAGCATATACTGTGTGTGTTTCTCTCTCTCTCTACCAGAAAGTTAGAGCTAAAACAGGTTCAAGGTACTGTTTTAGAATAGTATTATCTGATGCATAAAGCCTTTCCCATCAAATCCTTCACAATGTAGTTAGGCATATAGCAAAAATATGAAAGGAAAAAAAGATGGCATTTTTCAAAGTCTCAGATGTGTGGGAGGGGGAGGGAAGAAGCCCCACAATGTCACAGTATTGTTCTAGAATGATTTTTTTAAAGTAGTCATTGGCATAACACTTCAGGGCTTCATAATGCCACTGAACAACATATAGTTATCACCGTTGTTGTTGTTAGGTGCCACTGAGTCGAATATGACTCACAGCAACCCAATGAACAATGGATCTGAACCCTGCCCTATCTTGTCTCATGCTCACCGTCTCTGATATACTTGACCCCATAGTTAGTCACTGTGTCAATCCACCTCTCTCTGGGTCTTCCTCTCTTTCACTAGCCCCCACCTTTCTAAATATGGCGTTTTTCCTTCCAAGGACTGACCCATCCTAACAAAATGAGCAAAGTATGTGAGAAAAAGCTTTTCTATTCTCACTTCTAAGGGACACCCTGGTTGTACTTTCTCCAAGACATACTTTTTGTTCTTTCGGCCGTCTTGGGATAATCTGCACACTTCTCTAATACGACATCTCAAAGGCATTGATTCTTCTTCTGTCATCCTTATCCACTGTCCAACTCCAAATGCAAATTAAGTAATTGAAAAACCACGATTTGAATCAGGTAAGTACATTTTACATTTTATACTGACGTCACTAGTCTTCAGAATTTTGGCATGGACTTAGCAGAGTTTTACAATATATGCACTGTTAATTGGGAGCATAATTCGCTGTGTAGCTTTGCACCCAAAATATGTTAAATATTTTCTTAAAAAAACAAACAAACAATAGTTGGTGATATCAGCATGCCACTTGCTTTAATGGATAGAACTAGTAGGTAAAATAGTATCAAGGAAATAGACTTAAGCAACACTATGAAACAATCAGTTGTAACAGACATCTGTAACTCGCTCACTAAACAACAGCATAACTCAGGTACTTCTCAAGCACACACAGAACATTCTTCAAGACACTCCACATGCAAATCCATAAAACAAGATTCAGTGCATTTAAAAGGATTGAACTCATCCAAAATATATTCTCAGACAACAATGGAATGAAATTGGAAATCAGTAACAGAAGGAAATCTGGAAAACTCACAAACCTTTTGACATCAAACAACATAGTCTTAAGAACAATGATAAAATTTCTCTCCCACCTACAATAGCCTCTTGGCCACACTTCAACCCCTCCACATCCCCCAACCAATGCTTCCCCAACTCCTCTCTACACTCTACCTGTTTGAAAGCAACGAATAACATCCCAATGCTGCTTACAATCTCTGCTCAGACTTTCTCTAACACTCAGTGTAACCAAAGGAGTCACACAAAACCTTTGGTATTGTGACACCAAGATTCAACTCCCCCTGAGAAGCCCTACAATCGAGGTTCTCCTCTAACACCCAGATGCAACCCTATTTCTCACATTTTTTTTTCTAATAAATGATCATCTGCCTCTACTCTTCTGAAATAACCTCTAAGGCAAGATCCAATTAAAATGTTACATTCTCTGTACGTTGTTTGTTAATGTGTTACCCAACTCATAGCTGATCCTTCAGTGGGTTTTCAGAGGCTGTAAATTACATGGGAAGAGACTGCCTATCTTTCTCCCGCAGAGCATCTAGTGGACTTGAATTGCCTGCCTTTGGGCACAATTCCTCACCACTAGGCCACGAGGGCTTATTCATACATAGTATGTTGTTTGTTGTTGTGTACCATCGAGTCAGTACCAACACATAGTTGACCCCCCCGGTGGGCTTTCAGAGGTAGTCAATCACATAAGAGGATCCTTTCATTGGTAGCACAATTCTTACAATATTTTCCAAATAATCCTAGGGTTTGTGCCTCTAACACACGCACACACACATCCACCCCACCACTACCTAGCACAGCGCAGCGCCTGACAGCCCTTCAAAATGTTTGCTGAACTGGCCTCAGTTTAATTTAGTTACCATCAATCAGAGGAAGGAATAAACAAACAGTCACGGACTTAGTGAAACGAATTCTCTGAGGTCTTCACCGCCAAGGCCAAAGTAAAAACTAAAGTAATTACTTGGGCAGATCATTCATGAAAGAGGGAAAACCATTTGCATTTGAATAATCGAGTGAGGATTTTCTGCTTGTGGATATTTCTGGAATTTTTCCCCCCAGATAATGGCTTCAATTCTTTGATTCTTTCACAGTATGGTAAGAAGGGCAAAAAGTTAATCTATCAATCACCGCCCCCCCCCCATCTGAAACCAGGCAACTTTCCACCAGGTCTCCTGATCACAAAACATCAACAGCCACCAACTTTTTAGAATCCCATCAGGTAAATGTTGAAGGGCCTAACAGGTTCAGATTCAGCACTTTAAAGAGCTCCAAGAGAAGGTTTCCCTGATATTTAAATAGCCTCACTTCTGGCTTCCATTGATTTATGCCCTTGGACTGTTCAATTTGGGGCACAAAGGAAGGGGACTGTGTTGTTAATGATACTGGTGGCACATTACATGGAAGGAGACAGGCGCAAAAAACAAACTAGGCTTCACAGCGCTGAGAGTAAGCATGGAAGCACTCAGATGGCATGCATGTTGGTCAGTCTGCCGCCTTATGAATGCATGGGGGTGTGGAAGGTAATATTGGTCCGCGCGCACACACACACGTCCCCAGCACCTGCTTCGGAAAGCCCTCTCTGGAAGGCAGGCCCGAAAGCGCGGCTCCGTCATAAGAGAGCCGGCGGATTTAGCGTGGCCTTACTTTTAATTAACTCTGCGGAGCTGCGCGGGGAGCGCGGGGAGGGCCGTAATCCCGGGCCCGCCTGACGTCACCTGGGAACGGCGGCGGCGCAGCGCGGCGCGGACGGGGAACGACCTCCCGGCGACCCGGGCACGCCTCCGCCCGCGCGGGGCTTTGCTCGGCGGGAATTAAGGGAAGGAGAAATGTTAGTACACTTTTAATTGGAAACCGAGTTCTTCTTTCAGAGCGGCTTGTTTACTCAGGATTGGGCATTAGAACTCAGGGGAGGCTCTAATTGAAGTGACGGCTTTGGAGATTATGGGGAACATATGGCCCTACCGCCGGGCTCTTTATCTGCATTTTCTCATAAAACTGCTGTCCGTGTGTGTTTCAGCGCTCGCCCTCTTACATTTCTAAAGGGTCTTTGAAGAGCGGGCAAAAATGCACACTGTAGAATGCTGCCTCGGGCTCCATGCATCCAGCACCCTGCCCTCTGCAGAGGATTCCTGCTGCCTGACACTCCGCTCCCCTGCCTGCCAATTTCGCCCGGAGCAGACTGATTATCAGGGTGCCAAGCCTAGGTGCGGAGAAAGAAAACGAAATACACAAAATAAAAAGGCTGATGATTGCCTGTTGTGGTTAGGTGCCCTGGAGTTTGGTTCCGCTTACAGTGACACTGTGTCCAACAGAGCAGAACACTGTCCTCCTTCCTGGTCTTGTGTCATCCCATTCTCAGAATCATTGCTATGACTGAATGCATTAGTGCAGTCACAGTGTCAGTCCACCTGGGGAGGGTCTTCCTTTCTTTTAAGGACCAAGTATGACGTCCCTCTCCAGGAACTGATCGCTCTTGAATTCATGACCAAGGTTATGTGAGACTAAGCCTCCATCTTCCCTTCTGAAATGACTTATTATCTGTTATTTTGTAGCACCAGCGAGTTGGAATCCACTGTAACTGACTCTTCCATGGGTTCTAAGAGGCAGTAAATCACATGGGAGGAGACTGTCCATGTTTCTTCTCCAGAGCAGCTAGTGGATTCAAACCTCATGCCTTTGGGTTGGTAGAACAACTCCTTACCACTAAGCCAGGAGAGCTTTCTCCTAGAACTGCCTAGCAAGGGAGTGTAATGCGAATTATTTTGATCAAACAGCAGGAAGGAGTTGCCAAGGTAACCAGAGATTCTTACTGAATGCCTTCAGCCTATGGTCCAGGAAATGGAAGCTTCTGTGCCCCAAGATCAGGCCCACTTACTTTAGGGAAACCGGGAACATAGAAGTCTTGGGAATTTAATTCCTTCTTTCCTCCCTCCATCCCCCCACTTTCTTTCCTCCCATTCCCTACACTTCCTTATCCGTGCAGACTTCTATCTATCTATCTATCTATCTATCTATCTATCTATCTATCTATCCTGTTTCACTTCCTCCCTCCTTCTTTCCTTCCAGGCTCGAGCACCAGTCCTTCCTGTTAGTTACTCACAGACCTTCACTACATCTACAGCTGCCAAATAAAATATGTCAGAGAAAATATATTTGGCAGTTCCAAATTTTTTAGCAAAAATCCCAAATTCTCTGTAATTAAAATTTAATTGCATGTTCTGTTGACCTAGTAGCTAAGGAGTAGCACTGACAACTCAAAGGCAAGAAGTTTGAATTCATCAGTTTGCTCTGCAGGAGAAAGAGAGAAAATCTCTTGTGTGATTTATAGCTTCTGAAAACCTGCTGAAGTTATCAGCTATGAGTTGGTTCTGACCGACAGATAAGTAACATTATATGTTTAGGTAAATGTTACCCTTCAAAGAAACCTCCCTTTGAGACTCTACTTCTACATTAAAAAAAAAAAATACCTTAGCCACCTACGGAATGAGACTTAGGAATTAGCTGGCCTAGGGAATAATGACAATGAGCTGTGTTTCAAACCTGGTAAATCTGGTAAACTATATATATGCTTACAAGAAGATAAAAAGAAAAACAAAACAACAACAAAAAGCCCCCACCCCAAACAACTACAAAATTATCCAATGTACAGTGGCTAAAAAGTTCTCCATTCCAAAGGTGGAAGATTTGACAGCCTACTTCTGTTAAGAAGTAGTCATTCCAATAAAACAAAATACTACTACAGGATTTAAATTCAGAAAAATTGTGCATTAGGGTTGTATCCTTTCACTGTACTTATTCAACCTGTATGTTGAGAAAATAATCTGAGAAAATGAACTATATGAAGAACTTTCAGCATCTAGATTGAAAGAAGACTCATTAACAACCTGTTATATGCAGATAACACAATTTTGCTTGCTGAAAACAAAACATAAACCAGTTAAGTACTAACTGATGAAGGTCAAAGGCCTTCAATATAGCCTTCAATATAGACTATAGGTCAACAGAAAGAAAACTAAAGTCTTCACATCTGGGCCGATAAGCAAAATAACAACAGAACATGAATAAACTAAAAGTCACTGATGTTAATTTGGTTCTGAACTCCCCTTCCCCCCACAAAAAAAATTTTAAAAAATGGTTCCGACCCATAGTGACCCTACATCTGTCTCTGAGCTTGTAAATTGAAACAGGAGGAAACTACCCATGTTTCTTCTATGGATCTGATAGTGGACTCAAACTGCCAGAGTTGTGCAACCTTTGAGTTAGCAGCACAACATACTACAGAGTCCACCACCAGAGCTCTCTGCCAGCTAAGAAGATTAAGGTTACCAAAGATTCAATTTTATTTGGAACCCACAATCAACACCTATGAAAGCAGAAGTCAACAAATCCACTGATGTACTGCACTGGACAAATTGGGTGCAAATTACTTCTCTGAAGTGTCAAAGAGCAAAAATGCCACTTTAAAGACTAAGGTGCATCTGAGAAAGAAGGCATAGTATTTTCTGTTGCTTCATAAGCATGTCAAACTTTGACAGTGAACAAGGAAGGTCAAAGAAGAACTGACACCTATGAATTAGGATGCAGATCTCGGAAACCCTACGGATGGTTGCTCTAAGCTGGAATTGACTTAGGCTTGACAGGAGGCGATTATCCTTCTTTCTCCCATTGAACAGCTACTGTATTTCACAAATCGATAGACCTTTAATAAAATTGGCTTTCACAGTGACTGCACCACTGGGCTCGAGCACAGCACTGATTGAGGACTGCACAGAATTGGGCAGTGTTACATTCTGCTGTACACAGAGTTGCTATGAGTCAGAACCAATTTGGCAGCATGTAATGCCAACAACCAAGATTCCAGAAACACAGGCTGTTCCCTAGGTCAGCCAACCCCTAAGTTTCATTCCGTAAGTGCCTTTAAAAAAATGTAGAAGTACAGTGAGCCTCAAAAGGTGGTTTCTTTGAAGATTAACTTTCACCTAAACATATAATATTGATCATCTGTTTATTTGGTTATTTACTGTCTCCTGTAAACTCAATGAGAGAAGAACTCTAACTCTTTGCTTGGGGGCTAATACTTCCCTTTAAGTCCTGCATGGTTGCTTTTTTAGAGAGTACGTTCCTCAGGATGATAGAAGGAGAAGTGATGCCTTTGAGCTATGGTGCTGGAGAAGAGTATCAAAATACCGTGGACAGCTAGGAGAACAAACACGTTAATCCTGGAGAAGGTAAAACCAGGCTTCTCCTTGGGAGCAAAGATTCTGAAGTTTCATCTGAGATACTTTGGACTTGGAGAGGGATGTCATGCTTGGGAAGGTGGAGGGACAGTTCAGGAAAGGAAGACCCTCAAAGAGATGGATTGATTCAGTGACTAGGGTCAAGGAGGTAGGTGTGTCAGAAACAATAATATCGGCATAGGATAGAGCAGAGTTTAGGGCTGTTGTACAAAGGGTCATTATGAATCGTAGGCAACTCAATGGCACATTGTTGTTGTTGTTGTTATGTGCCGTTGAGTTGTTTGCGACTCATAGCAACCCTATGTACAACAGTCCTAAACCCTGCTCTATCCTGTGCCAATTGCACTGGCTCTGACACACCCATCCCAATTACCCCAGTCACTGAATCAATCCATCTCACATACCAAGAACAACAATAACATTCCTCAGTCATGTTCTTGTTCACTTTATAGGTCTGTCTATTGCTTGGCTAAAAAGTGATCTCCAGGGATAAGTTCCGTTTCAGATCCAAAGTGTGTCTGAGGCCTAAAGGCTTGGAGGTCAAATGGATCTTAAATTGCCCAATTTTGTCATATACTGTTACTTAAGTAGGTAGAGGAAGCCATTTCCTGGTTTGCTACTAATGCTTACTTTGAGTTTTTCCCTTGGTTGTTGACACCAGAACAAAAAGAACTATTGCAGGTGATTCTTTTGTTTGTAAACTACCTAAAGCACATCCGGATTCTTGAAATATCTGAGGTGGGATGTGCAAGTTGATAGGCTTTGCTGCAATGTCAGTGTATGCTGCTCAGAGATCCCCTGTATCTGCCCTTCCCCTCAACTTCACGTTGTAAGACATAGTGAGTCTCTTGTCACCTGCTCAGGCCATGGTCATCAGGCTAAAATCATGGGCAACCTCAGCATGGCCAGAGACTACACTTCTAACACTCACCAGGTACACAGCAAAAGTCATACCAGTGGTTTCCAAGGAGAGATGTTATAAAGGTAGATGGTTGAGTTTCTATCAACAGATGGCAGAATGCTACAGGTCTGCTTGCCTTGATATGGGCCCATTTTCCTCACTACTGAAATATGCACCACGGGACAAGAAAGTTTGGTGGTGATTCTTCCTGCCGCCATCAAGGAAGCTGCAGGGGTGCGGAAGCTTAAATAGGGTAACCACAAAATGATAACAGTAATTTAACTGTGTAATTTAAAAGTACTTCTACTTAAAAACCTAATAGTGTCTTTGAATCCTTCAAAGCCTCTAACTTCCTTATAACACATATCCCACACAAAGAATGGTGATCAAGACCAATTATTAAGGAGAAAGTGGATATTAGATTAGAAGATACACTTGTGACTTATTCTGGAAGGAGGTACTAACTCAGTTCAGACCTCCTAGTTTTCATTACTTTAACTGTACGTGAAGCAATTGGGGTCTCTCTAGTAGTAAGCCCTATTGCATACCTGGATCAGAGCCGCTGGCAGCCAGGAAGAGCTGTCAGTGACACATGAGAACAAAACCCAACCCGAGGTGTATTTTAATACTGGAGCTCATGGTAGCATAGTGCTAATGAGGCAGGCTCTATAGCTAGACGGCCTAAGTTGGAATTCTGGCTTTTGCAATCACTAGCTGTGAGACCAGATAATAATTTTCTGTTCTTCAATTTCCTCTTCTTTAGAATACGAATACTCATATCACTGCCTTCCTCATCATGCTATTCTGACTCCTTCAAGAACCATGGGACATACAGAATCCCCAGCATTTTCAGCTTCTCAGGTTTCTTGGGAAGCTATTATTCTGGCTGCAGTAGATTCATTCTATTTTGCAGCAAGTTCTGGGTAACTGCATGAATCTGAAGAAATGGTCCTCCCTGCCTTAGCCCTACCACCAGAATCCACTTTGGATATATGTGTCACACATAATTTTAACAACATCTAGTATTGCTGCAAAAATTTACTTTCCTGGATTTCAGCATGCTTTCTATTACTGAAAACATATTATGAACAAACTTTAAAAGCAGGAAATAATACAGTCATGAAAACGTTAGTTGTCGTAAAGTGCTTAAAGATGTTTTATATTCAGAGTAAGGACTCAATAATTGCTAACATCATCATCATCATCATTGTGCTAAAATCACACGCATCAGTTGTCCACTTGGTTAATTTCCCTTTTAGGGACTATGCAAGCAAATGAATGCACTCATCATACTATAACTCATTAGGCATGCTTTGAAGTCATTGCCACCCACTTAAATACAGTTGTGTGTCTCAGTTTAGTTACTAAGTGTGAAGACAGATCCAAAATTAAGTTACAGTCAATGGAAAAGGGATAATGCACCGTCTGAATCTTTGCTTTGCTAGTAACAGCAAAGATAAACTCTACCCAACTCGCAATTATAGCAAAGGCTGCAGCTCCAGAGTTGCCGTATCAAGTGTCCCGACTCAGTAATTGGTAGAATTAAGTTCTTATTCTGGCTTATCTCTGGCTTGAATATCCTGTGTCTTCCTTTCTCTATCTACATTATGAAGACAAAACAAATACACTAAAAGACGAAGGTTCAGGGCAGAAAAGAATGGCTGAGCCCCAGACTGAAGACAACAAACAATTTGGGTAGATTTTTTACAACTGTGATACTAACAAGAGAGAACACTGTTGATTTTGAAAACAACCTGGGAGGCCCTGGCAGTTATAGCAACATCGTGCCTACCATTCAGTGAGGCTAGATTAATAAAAAGTACTATGAAGAACCATGTACTAGCCATGCTATAAACTCACATGTTCTTCAAGTCTCCTGAAGAATAGTAACAACAACAATCACCAAAAAAAAAGACTAGTAACAACAATAAAACCAGATAAGTTATTATGTGTTTATAATATGCAAAGCATATTATATTAGCTGAGTTACAAAAGGCCTTCTAATTTGAAATGTCTTTGAGGCCAGCAGTATCTTCTGTGTCTTTGAGCTTAATCTCAACACCTAACACAAATAATAATGTAATACGTTATGTGTTGCACTGTGAACCAAAAGGCTGGCAGTTCAAACCCACCAGGCATCCATACAAGGATGATGGGCAGTCTCTTCTCATGAAAATTTACAGCCTCAGAAACCTGACGGAGGCTCACAATGAGTTAGAATCTACTTGGTGACAGTGGACTTGGTAAGACATATGGGTATAGGTAGAGGGATTAAAGCAAATTTACTGGATTTTAATTTGAGATATTTATACTAATCCCAGGAATCTAGGTTTCTAAGTAGTTGCCTTTCTGTTGTTAGTTGCTGCTGAGTCAATTCCAACAAATACGTGCAATGCACAATTGCTCATAAGATTTCCAAGGCAGCGACCGTCATGAGCAGATCAATAGGCTTGCTTCTGGGATGCCGCTGAGTAGATTGTAGCCACCAGCCTTTTGGCTGCTAAGCAAGTGCTTAAACATCTGTGCCACTCGGACTTCTGATCTGTTAAAGAATATTTTTTGAACTCTGGGCTGTGATTTCTCAGTACCCACTTACAGCAACCCTGCGAACAGAGGAGAACTGCCCATAGGGTTCCCAAGTCTAAATCTTGACAGAAACAGACTGCCTCAGCTTTCTCCGTGGAGCTTCTGGTCAGTTCAAATCCCTGACCTTCCGGTCAGCAGCTGAATAACCACTGAGTAACTAGAGCTCCTTACATTCCTCAGGAGGTTATGAAAGAAATACAGTGGGCTCAGAACAGCTTTAAAAAGAAATAGAATAAAAATACCAATACCTAAGGCATGCAGTAAGTTCACCTAAGCACGGGGTGTTTTTTATGTCATAAACACACATAGGAATACATATCATGGTAAAAAATATTTTTTTTCACTGCGTTACTGTTTTCTGAGAAATCTTGCTTAAGAAGGGAATCTGGAAAAAGTACTACTTTAGAGGGAAATCTAAATTACCATAAAAATACATGTCTTCACAAATATGTTTATCACAATAAAACCTACTCAAACTGTTGTTGTTGTTTTAAATAGTTTATTCTTTTCTTAAATACTTCCACTTTAGAGAACGACAAGAGTCAGCCCATTCTCTTTCTCGTTTTTCCACCACCCTGGCATTAGTTGCTGCCGTTGGGTGCAGTGGAGCCATCCAATGTGACAGAGCAGAGGGACTTGTTGGGATTTTCTAGGCTATAGGGTCATTATGAGTCACACTTGACTCGACAGCACCTAACAACCACAATCTTTACAGGGACAGATCACTTGATCTTTCTGCTGGGGAACAACTGGGTGGGTTTGAACTCCCAACCATTCAGTTAGCATTTCTTGATTATTTTTGTTTTCAATTGCCTTACTTAGTAGTCACCGCTTTGCGCTTCCTTTCTTGAAACTAAAGCACAGCCTTTAGCACAATAATAACTGTAGGAAATATATATTTTTAGTAAAAGCAGGTAAAATGGCCACCTGGAACAACCTAGGGCATATAACAACACAAGGAACAAACCAGCACAAGAACAGAACTGGTGATGTGGGCCTCAACTGTACAGGCCATTTACTAACTGGCAACTCTGTTGGCTATTTCCAGATTCAAATAATTCAGGAGAAAAATCTAATCCACCCTTAGAAGCAAGTCACTCACATCTAGGAGAAATATCACCACCCTCAGACCAGGCGGTACAGAAAACTGTATTTCCCAAACCCTCACACATAAGAATAAGAAGATACACGGGCATTAAAAGAGCTCCGATCACAACTATTGTATATCTAGTTCCCTAGTCTCTAAAAACCCAGGAACTGAGTTACAGAAAGCCTTCTAATGCTTTCTTGAAATGTCTAATAAGGCCCAGAAATGACTGCAATTCTATTTTCTCCTGATCTACCATGTTGACTTTCTAGTATGGAATGCTAAGTTAATACTCAGACACCAGAAAGCCCTTAGGAGACTTGCAGACCCATGTTGTAAAGAAACTCCTCTCCAGTTCATGGATCAGATCCCCTACAATGACGTCTGTATGACTTTAGTACCCTGATGTACTCCCAGGCTAGTGACTGAGAGATGCCTAGTTCAAGAGAACAAACAGTAAGTGAGCCACTTGTGAAACGGTGGCTCTTTAGAGAGTCATGCCCTTGCTCTACTGACAGTATCAACTCTCAGAACATAGAAGAAGGCAGGCGGGGTCCAGCAACTCTTGGACTTTGGGCTGACCAGCAAGAAAAAGCTTGTAAACCCAATGATATGATGATCTTTTTTGTTGTTGTTGTTGTTGTTGTTGTTGTTAGGTATCATCAAGTCAAGTACGACACATAACAACCCCATGAACAAGAAATCTGAACCCTGTCCTATCCTCATCATCTCTGACACACATTGCTGCAGTCACTGTGTCAATCCATCTCACCGAAAGTGTTCCTCTCTTACCAAACAAGATGTTCCTTTCCAAGTCAAGAAATAGCCTCTCTTAGCAACATGCACAAAGTTTATGAGACAAAGTTTCACCATCCTTTCCTCTAAGGAGCACTCTGGCTGCACTTTTCCTAAGACATGTATAATTGTCCTTTTGGCAATTGATTGGATATTTAGCACACTTCTCCAGAACCACAGCTCAAAGGCATCAATTCTCCTTCTGTCATCCTTATTCACTGTCCGGCTCTCTGCTGCCTTACAGGTGATTGAAAAGACCATGGTCTGTATCACACGCACCTTAGTCTTCAAACAGACAGCATTGCTCCTCAGCAATTTGGAGAGATCTCTCTAACATATGAGAACCCTGTCTTGCCAACTCAATACATCTCCTGATCTCCTGACAGCTGGTCCCAAGGGTGTTGATGTATGATGATGAGAACCCTAAAAGGGGTGAGGTGGGGAAACATAGCCAAGGATCTAACAGGCATAATCTAAAATGCATTCTTCAGGGGAAAAAGTGTTTCCAGAATGTGCCTTAGAAGTAATGATGGCAAGACTTCATCTCACATGCTTTGAGCCTTTCATCAGGACGTGCCAACCCCTGGAAAAGGGCATCATGGTTGTTAAAATAGAGGCTCAAGAAAGGAAAGTCCTCAGAGAGATGGATTACCACAGTATCTCAACAGTGGGCTGAAGCACTGCAGGACGGTGAGGGTGGCACAAGATCATGCAGTGTTTCGTTCTGTTGTACAAAGTCACCTGGCATGAGGGCACCTAACACCACCAAGTAAAGAATCCCCACATTAATGAGGCATAAAGACACTATGAAAGATATCCAAACATAAAAGACACAGTGTTAGGTAGAGGAGCAAAAACTAAATCCTGACTAGGCTTTCATTATTGATCCAAAAACTGAAGAAAAAGAGACGGTGATCTAACATTTCAAGAAATAGCTCTGTTTAATCCGCATTAAATACAGCATGATTCCTGGAGTAAGTTCTGGAACAGAAAACGGACATTACACCCTCTCCTCACTTATCAAAATGATTTTATGTTCCAGGGACTAGGTCACAATGCGAAAGTAAAAATGAAAGATGATCACATTAGATCAGAAAATGGAATATTTTTACTTTAGACATGATAGATTCTTAATTATACATAATTAACAACTTTTATCATCATTTAGCTGCCAAACAATTAAAACAGTGAGAACTACACCCGATCAAGCTGACACATAACCTTATACATCTTAGTCAGTAATACTTTTACCTTGAACCTTGGTTTTTGTTAACTGCTGTCTTTAATGTGCAAAAGAGTCAGTAGATAATTTTGTTTTTAAAAAGTGTGGAGGTCAGATGAGATAGAAATAAGTGAAGATTAAGTATTAATTAAGATTAAGTAGTGGGGAAACTAATGAAATGGAATGTCTACAGACAATACTAGGATGGTCTAGTGGATAGAGAGTTGCACTGCCAACCCAAAGGCAAGTGGTTCAAATCTACCAGCTGCTCTGTGGGGAAAATATAGGTTATCTCTTCTCTTGCTATTTACAGCCTCTAAAACCCACTGAAGTATGAGTGAATTCTGACTCCACAGCAATGAAAGAGATTATAAAATTAAGAAATTAATTTTGATCCATGGTTATATGGTTAGTGTCCCCATTAAGGGACACTGAACACATTTTTATAGGAACTTCTGTACTAGCTTTGAAACGTCTTCAAATCTAAAAATTTATTTCCAAATTTAAAATGTCATTTTCAAAATCCTGTACAGGAGACTCTCAGATAATCTCAGATTTTAAAGGGAAATGTGAAAACAAGAGGGGTGGAAAATCAGGAAATGTAAGCAGACCAGCCCATCATAAGGACTGCTCTAGCCATCCAGCCCCAAAATCTCCTCTCCAACTCCAAGCCAACAAAGTGTTTGAAATGTGGGCTATATCAATATAATATGATGTTCCTAACAAGTAGCAATAATAGCATTGTTAAGTCAGATGACAAGAAACCTTGGTTGATAGTTTGAACTCACCAGCCATCCTATGAGATACAGATTTGGCAATCTGCCTTCATAAGGATTAGAACCTTGGAAACCCTATGGAGCAGTTCTATTCTGTCCTCTAGCTCTAGCTCCACTATGAAGAGTAATCAACTCAATGACAACAAGAAGTTGAGATCACACGTTTTAAAAACGGCAAATATTTTCCCATAAGATATATTGTAGTTTGGTGATAAAAGGAGAATTGATGCCTTTGAGCTGTGGTGCTGGAGAAGAGTATTGAACATATAATAAACTGCCAGGAGAACAAACAGGTTCATCCTAGAGAGGGTGAGACCAGGTAGTTCCTTGGAGGCAAGGATTCTGAAACTTCATCTGACATACTTTGGGCATGTTGCAAAGCGGGACCAGTCCTTGAAGAAGGATGTCATGCTTGGGAGGGTGGAGGGACAGCACAGGAGAGGAAGACCCTTGATGAGGTGGACTGATCCAGTGACTGGGTTAATAGGGGTAGGTGTATCAGAGACAATAAAATTGGCACAGGATAGAGCAGGGTTTGGGGCTGTTGTACATAGGGTCTCTGTAAGTCACAGGGGACTAGATGGCACATAACAATAACAACATTGCAGCAAGAACATAAAGTCTCATATAATTGGAAGAACGGGGGACACTGGAAGGAAAAGAAGGCAGAAGGGTATTAGTAACTCTGCCATCAACATAAAGGGGTGACACATGTAGAGGAGACTAACCAAATTGTTAAGTTTCTGAAAGTAGAATCTAGACCAGGGTTGAGATAACATACATAGGCAGAACCTGAAGCTCAAGTAACAATTCTGACAAACCACGCTCAGCCTGTAGTAACAAGTGTCTCCATCTTGGAGATACGCAGAGGCTGCATGGCGGGAGTCTGACCTGGAGAACCTCCAACGTGTATACCATTGGCAAGGGTCTATGATTCTCAGGGGCAAGAGCACAGCCATGATTTGCTAACTCTCTCTTCACAGGCCATGGCATCTTTACGCAGCAAGTCCAGACAAAATCAACAACTACAGCAAAAGAAGAGGAAATTCGTGGCCTAATGGTAAGAGGCTGCCCTGCAATCCCAAAGGCACACAAGATACATGGTTACATGGTTTGAATCTACCAGATGCTCTGCAGGAGAAAAATGGGCAGTCTCCTCCCATACAATTAACTACCTCTGAAACCTGCTGGAGGGATAGCTATGGGTTGTTTCTGAAGCATCGGCAAACAGCACTTTTGTAGTCTGAAATCAACAGGACATGCAATCAAGATTCAGTAACAATAACTAGTGAATGACTGGAATGTAAAAGTTGGAAGCAAGGAAGAAGGACCAGTAGTCAGAAATGATAAACTTGGTGACAAAAATGAGACTGGAGAGCAAATGATTAAATTTTGCCAATTAATGATTTTTTGTTGTTTTGTTGATTGCCTTCGAGTCGAGCATGACTCCTAGCGACCCTGTGAACAAAAGGCCTGAAGCCCTTCTACAACTGTCAACATTTATCAAAGTTCATAGAGTTTCTGGAGGCAGGTAATTTAGGAAGTGGATGCTACTCCTGCTTTCAAACCTGTCGTAGTATGTTATTGTTGTTATATGTGCTGTTGAGTCTCTAGTGATGCAGCTCTGATGTACAGCAGCTCTGAACCCTTCCCTGTGTTGAGCCAGTCTCACTAATTGTGACACACCAACCTCTATTGCCCCAGTCACTCTATCAATCCATCTCATCTGGGGTCTCCCTCTCCTGCACTGTTTTTCCATCCTTCTGAGCAGGATGTCCTTTTCCAAGGATGGATCTCTCCTGACCACACGCCCAAAGTAAGTGAGATGGAGCTTCAAAATCCTAGCCTCCAAGGAGAGACTTGGTTTCACCCTCTCCAAGATAGACTTGTTTTCTTGGCAGTCCATGGTATGTTCAAGACTCTTCTCCAGCACTACAACTCAAAGGCATCTATTCTTCTGTCATAATAATTCCAAGGTATGGACAGGTCTTTTCCAGATCTGATGTCAAAGTGGATTTGAGACTAAAAATATTCTTTCCCAAAAGATGAGATTAAGGTATCCTACTGAAGAGCAATGGTGTCACTCTGGAGACAAAGGTGTGTCTGATACAGGCTATGGTCTTTGCAATCACTTGTTATGCATCAGAGAGTTGGACAGTGACTAGGGAGGATAGAAGGAGAGTTGATGCCTTTGAGCTGTGGTGCTGAAGAAGAGTACTGAATGTACCATGGACAGCCAGGAAAACAAACAGATTCATCTTGGAGAGGATTAAACCAAGCTACTCCTTGGAGGCAAGGATTCTGGGGCTTCGTCTGACATACTTTGGACATGTTGCCAGGAGGGACGGGTCCTTGGAGAGGGACATCATGCTTGGGAGGGTGGAAGGCAGGTACAGGAGGGGAAGACCCTCTATGAGATGGATTGATTCAGTGACTGGGGTAATCGGGATGGGAGTGTCGGAGACAGTGAGATTGGCACAGGATAGAGCAGGGTTTTGGGCTGTTGTACATAGGGTCGCTATGAGTCGCAAGCGACTCAACGGCACATAACAACAACAACATGCCCTTCTGGGAGAAAGGTGTTACCTGATCGAGGAGGTTAGAAAGAGCTCTCAGATCCCATCTTGTGTGATTTCATGGGTTCCCGATAAATAATATCCCCCCACACCTACACACACACACACACACACACACACACACACACACACCGTCATCCTGCAAAGATCTAGCCAACAACTTGGCTGGGCACCCTATGGATTCCCATAGGGAATGCTAAGGTTGACATGAGTTCCATGCCAGAGTACCAGAATTTCCAGGCATCCCAAGAAGAATTACCAGCATTTCCTTTTCTTGTTTACACTTGTCTTAACAGAAGTTCAGAGTAATAATACAACGATCACATACATATATAAATTTTTATACTGTACACAGAGGCAGCCAGCCTGCAGCTGTAGGGGGACAGATCCAGCATTCTGGTGTTCATGCAGCCTGTGAGGTGGAGCTGGCCCAGTGGCCCTGTGTGCAGGGTTGGGCTGGAGCAGCTTGCAGGCAGCCCTGCCCTATCTTTTCATGCATTTGGTACCTGATTGAGCTTTGAAAACTAAAATCCAAAGGTCATATTAGAAAGGAATTCCCTGAAAGGTCTCCAGCTCCAGGAGATCACTTTTTGGGAAGAACTCTAAGGACCCCCCTGGGGTTCTTCTGAAAAGGGTCTTCTGTAAATACTTTTTATTTAAGAAAAAAATGGCTACTACGCACATGGACTTCATCTGCTGGATTGCACAGGAACCAGGTTGACTACATTTGTGGAAGAGTCATTGGGGAAGGTCTATATTAGTAGTCAAAACCAGGCCATGTGCTAACTGTTGAACAGATCATCAACCACAACTGTGCAAGTTCGAATTGAAGCTGAAGATAATTAAAAAAAAAAATCCACAGGAATCAAAACATGACCTTTAGTCTATTCCATCTGAAAGGATAATACTTTCAGTTGTAATACTGAAAAATGATATGGACAAAGTTTGAATGATCCAGGACGCATCAAAAGAAGATGGAAATCATTGTACCAAAAGAATTGGCAGACACAGAACCATTTTAGAAAGTAGCATATGGCCAGGACCAATGATAATAAAGGAAGTTCAAGCTGATCTGAAGGTATTGGCAAACAAATAAATAAGGCAGGAGGAATTAACAGAATATCAGTTGACATATTCCAATAAACATTTGTTGTTGCTGTTGTTGTGTGCCATTGAGTCAGAACCAACCCATAGCTGACCCTTCAGCAGATTTTCAGAGGCATTAATCACAGTGGAGGAAATTGCCCATTCATTTCCCACAGAGCAGCTGGTGGATTTGAACCACATGCCTTTGAGATTGTATCACAGATTCTTACCACTAGGTCAGCAGAGCTCACAAATATTTGCAGCACTGGATATGCTAACCAGGTTGTGCCAAGAAACCTGGAGGACAACCACTTGACTAGAAGAGATCCATATTTATCCCCATTCCTAATAAAGGCGATCCAACAAAATGTGGAAATTTTAGAACATGCAATATGTTCTAACATCACATGCAAGCAAAATACTGCTGAAGATTATTTAAAAATGGTTATAGCCACACATTGAAAGAGAACTGCCAGAAATTCAAGCTGGATTTAGAAGACCAATGATATAATTTCTGATGTCAAATGGATCTTGGTAGAAAGCAGAGACCAAAGTATGTCTATATTTTATTGACTATGCAAAGACATTTGACTGAATGAATCACATCAAATTATGGCTCAAATTAAGAAGAATGGGAAGCTCAAGACATTGAAAGTAAGGAGAACTTGAAGTGCTTACTGCAGATGATTAAGGTCTAAAGCCTTCAATACGAGTTGTATTTCAATATCAAGAAAACAAAAGTCTTTATCACCAGACCACTAGGCAACCTAATGAAGATAGAGAAAATACTGAAGTAAATTATTTCATTTTACTTGATTCCACAATCAACATCCTTGGTGTCAGCAGTCAAGAAATCAAAAGATTAATTGCATTGGGGAAAAACTGCTGTCAGGGCACTAATTCTCCAGAGTACATCAAGGATGTCAGTTTAAAGACTAAGGTGCACCTGATTCAAGCCATAGTCTTTCTAATTACACGCTATGCATCATTTTGGCCACCTGTCTGGGGCTATTTTCCAACCTGGGAAGATGAGCGGCTTGACTCTGCAAAGGTGTGTTTTCTAGTTTGGGATTGAGTCTTCGGTGTGGCTTTTGCTTGCAACTGGGTGAGAGCTGATTGGATTTAACCTCTATTTAAAAAGATATTTTTGGACCTTGGCCCTCAGACTGGTTTTGTAGAGCTCCCAAATTAAACAGGCTTGGAAGCCGGAGTGGCATCCAATTCAGCAATAGCTTGCCTCCAGAAATGCTATGAACTTAGAGAAAAGATGAAAGTGTTATGTGCTCAAGACTTTCAATCATACGGTTGCTATGAGTTGTCTACTACCTGACAGCACTTAACAACAATATGCATCTGAAAGTTGGGCAATGACTAAGGATGACAGAAGAAGAAGAATCACTACTTTTAAGCTGTTGTATTGGAGAAGAGTACTAAATATCCCATGGACTGCTTAAAGAACAAGTAGGTCTGTCCTAGAGAAAGTGAAACCAGGGTGCTCCTTGGAGGCAAGGATGGTGAAACTTTGTCTTACATACTTTGGACATGTTGTTATGAGGGGCCAGTCCTTGGAGCAGTACTGGGAAGGTGGAGAGTCAGTTCAAGAGAGGAAGTCCTTCAACAAAATGAATTAACACAGTTACTATAGCAATGAAGTGTGCGAAGTGAGAAGAAATGGTGAGGGTTAGGGTTGGGGTAAGGTTCAGAGCCATTGCTCATAGGGTTGCTATGAGTAGTAGTCGACTCAATGGCATATAACAAAAACAAAATAATTGCCTCCTAAGGACAGTTTGTTGTTATTGCTAGGTGTTGTTGAGTCAGTTCATATTCATAGTGACCCAATGTACAACAGAAAACACTGACCACTCTTTGCTATGTTTAAGCCCATGGTTGCACCCACCATGTCAATCCATCTCCTTAAAGGTCTTTCTCTTTCTCACTGACTCTCTACTTTAGGATATCTTGGTGATGTAGTTCCTAGAGAATCATACTGATCCAAAGGCAAATGTCTCTGATGGTTCAAATGAATCCGTATATTTAAGAGATAAAGATGCAAAGGGAATCTCCTTCTGTTGGAGATATAGCCTGAGAAGCCAAATGGAGAATTAACATGAGTCAGAATTCACTCAGCAGTCATGAGGTTTTTTTCATTTTCTTCTTTACAAAGCATGATGTCTTTCTCTACAGACTAGTCTCTCCTGCTTACATGACCAAAATATGTGAGATAAAGTCTTGCTTTAGTCCTTCCTCCAAAGGAGTATTCTAACTGTACTTCTTCTAAGACAGATTTGTTCTTCTGGAAGATAATGATATATACATCCAACATTCTTCACCAATATTGCAATTCAAATGCATCCATTCTTCTTCAAACTCTAAAAAAAAGTAATTAATCTTGAGCCAGAACTGTCTCATAGCTGACCCTCCATTGGATTTTTAAGATTATAAATCACAGAGAAAGATTACCCATTTTTCTCCAGCAGAGCAGCTGGTGGATACAAACCATCAGAGATGCATGGATTCTAGATTAGCAGTGCAACTCCATACAGACTTAACTAGGCCACCAGAGCTTACTCAGTTCTTCTTAGGTCTTCCTAATTCCAGCTTTCCCAAATATAAGAAGTAATTAAAAAAATAATAATAATTGAGTCTTAACGTCTTCAACACCCTTTAGCTATCTATTGACCTTATGGTCAACTAAAAACCTCACATAAAATCTCATCAAAATGGTTCATTTCAGATTCTTACACGTGAGTTTTAGAGTGTATTGGTTAGATTTCATTTCAATGACTTTACACTGTTCTATCACTTTGTTACTTACTTTCTGAACCTTGAGACTATTAGCTGCCAATCCAGTGTTTCCTGCCATGTTTGTGGCATCTGCCAATCAAATAAATCCATCTCCTCTATATTCATCTAAGTTATCGATAAAAACATTAAAGATGACAGACAGTTCATTCAATCATTCACTCAACAAATATTTATCAAGTGTCTACAATAGGGTAAGAACTCAGAACAGAATGAGAAGAGAAATTATATCTGTAATAGGATAGAGCTAAAACTTTGCTTTTTATGAACCTTTAATATGTTATGTACTTCTTTCTTTAGAGATTTGATTAAGCTCATTAGGTACTTATAAATTACTTGGCTCTTCTATCAGCAACATGCTAAGTAGTGATAAAAAAAACAACAACAGGAACATTGAAAGTCAGGCCTTTAGTATCTAGAAGTCAATCTACTCATTAGAGAACTAAACCTTGATATACAAAACATTACGTCTCAGTACAGGCAGCATTTGTAGAAATGAGTGCTATAAACTATGTATTTCAATATGTATGATTTTGGTTGAGACTTTAATGTCACTTTATTTAAAGCTCAAAAAAACATTCTTGGACCTGAAAAGTACAACAGAAGTCTTCTAGCATCCCACCCCACCAGTATTAGCTCCAACAAGTGAGAGTTTAGGGTATGTATCTCAGTAATTTCACTCTTTATTAGAGCTAATGATTACTCTGGCATTCTACCATTCTCCATGTTAACTCAAAACTGTGCCCCTATGCCTTTCTATCTATAGTACAAGTATTTTTGTTATTGTTAAGTGCCATTAAGTAGTAGGTGATTCTTAGTGACCCTATGATCAAAAGGGTGTCCAGAGGCAAGCCATTTCAGAAGTGGATGCCACTCCTGCTTCCAAACTTGTTTTAATCAGGAAGCTCCACCAAATACTGTCCACCATGGGTAACCATTATTGCATTTGACACATCAGTATGTGTCACTCAGTGATTTTATGGAATAATTGAATAAACAAATTTAAATTCTGCCTTCTGAAATTTGGAGAAGTGGTCAGATCCAAACGGGCTATTTGTATTGTTATTTAGTGTTCCTTTTCCTAGACAAACATCTCTCTGATTCCTTCATTTAGCATGGTTATGGATCTCCTCACACTCTTTTGTCTTTCATATCAAGGCTCTATATTTGATGTAAAGCAAACATTCAAGATATGTCTACAGAATAAATACAAGAGTGAGGAAACTCAAAACAACTATGAGATATCATCTCAACCCAGTAAGAATACCAAATTTTAACAGAACAGCAAACAGTAAATGCTGGTGAGGTTATAAAAAAACTGGAACCCTTATTCACTGTTGGTGGGAGTGTAAAATGGTACAACCACTATGAAAGGCTGTATGGTGCTTTCTCAAAAAGTTGCAAATAGAAATAGCATTTGACCCAGTAATTCCACTACTGGGTATATACCCCCAAAACCATAACTGCCACCCAAGCAGATATATGCACACCAATGTTTATTGAGTCTTTGTTCACAATAGGAAAGAGTTGGAAACAACCCAAGTGCCTGTCAACAAACAAATGGATAGAGAAGCTGTGGTATATTCACACAATTGAATACTATGCCACATTGAAAAACAAGTAACTCACGCAATATTCAAAATGGTTAATCCTGGAGGACATTAGGCTGAATGAAATAGCTCAGTCACAAAAGGATAAATACTGCATAGTGCCACTGTTGTAAAACGGGACTGACATTGGGATTGGGGGAAGACTGAGAAAGATGTGATAAATTATGTATACTGCATTGAAACAGTTGAGGGAGGGAACTGTTTAAAAGGGATATATGATTAGGTATTATTGCCATGACAGGAGTCCAGAACGAAGGCTGCGTAGTGGAGTGGACTTAAGAGGGAGGGACTGTATAACAATGAAAGAATTTTTCTTTTACTTTTCAAAGAGAAGAGCGAACTAGTGGGGAGGGCTGGGCAGGGAGAAAAGTGCAACAATGAATGAATGAATAGAAACCCAAAATCTCTGTAAACTTTCATTAAAATTAATAATAAAAAATTAAAAGAAAACCCATAAAAAAAGAAAAAATAGAACTACAATGTGGAAGTTAAAAAAAAAAGAATGAGGAAACTATACAGATTCAGTTGGTTAATACCAGTCTCAAAAAGAATTATCCAGGATTGAGCATATTACTAAAAATATGGTCAACAAACAAGGACTTTTCAGGTACTTTCCTCTGGACATTATACTGTTACCAATGTTCTTTAGATCCAGCTTTGTTTTTCTTTCTGGCAGTGGGTGAGAGGCTAGTTATAATAACAGTATACTAGTGTCCCCTGTTGAATGTGTAACCAATTAAACCTCATAAGTCTTTAACAAAGGGAGCACTTTATTACTTCACAATCAAGCCCCACACAATGGTGGACCAAGAAAGCCTAGATCACAGCGTTTATCTGGGAGGGCCTTCATTTTTTTAAGGTCATACTGACATTCAACATAGCAACTAAATCCTTTCAATTTGAAAATGCTTGTCATATGCCCAGAAAGAAGGCTTTGGTTGGCAGAGAAAAACACCTGAAGTGAAATAACAGCCTAAGACGACCTTCATATACCAAATAGAGTCCATGAAGCTCAGTTTAGAATGGGGTCAACAACCACAGGAGATAGTCAATACCGTCACAGGAGATGTTGCTCCTGGAAAGAAGAAACTTCCTTAAAATGGAAATTAATCTAGGAAAAACTAAGACCAATGAGCTCAAGAGAAGAAGTTGAGATTATCTTCATGTGAATTTCCTCAAGGCTGCATACAGGCTCCCCCAAAATGCAAAATTATCAAAGTGAATTTGGAGATCATAGTTCATTGTACCTCAGAGCTTTCTGGGGACCGAAAGGAGACAAAGTTAAGAAAACATTGCCATGTTGGGCTAAAAAGAGAACCAAAAGCAAAACTCCACTGCCAACAAGTCGATTCTGGCTCATGGTCACCTTCCGTGGGGTTTCCAAGGCTGTATATCTGCACAGGAAGAGACTTCCTATCTTTCTCTCACTGAGTAGGGGTAGTAGACTGAAATCACAGACCTTTCTGTTAGCAGCCCAACATAGAAGGTATGCTCCCACCAGGGTTCCTTCTGTGAGGACTAAGATAAAGGAATGGTAGTCCATGTTGAATCAGGGCAGTACTAATTTCATTTCAGTCTAGATACAAAGGCGCACCTAATCCAGGCCATGGTCTTCCCAATTATTTGCTATGCTTCAAAGAGTTGGACAATGACTAAGGATGACAGAAGAAGAATCAATGCCTTCGAGTTGTGGTGCTGGAGAAGAATCTTGAACATTATCATGGACTGCCAAGAAAACAAATAGGTCTGTTTCGAAAAGGGTGAAACCAAGTCTCTTCTTGGAGGCTAGGATTTTGACGTTCTGCCTCACTTACTCTGGGCACGTGGACAGGAGAGATCAGTCCTTGGAGAAGGACATCATGTCTAGAAGGGTGAACCGACAGTGCAGGAGAAGGAGACCCCAGATGAGATGGCTTGATACAGTAACTGAAGCAATGGGGGTTGGTGTGTCAGAACTAGTGAGACTGGCCCAGGGAAGGGAAGGGTTCAGAACTGCCATACATAGGGTCGCTATGCATCGCAGGTGACTCAACGACCAATAACATACTATGACAGATTTGGAGTAGGAGTGGCATCCACTTCCTAAACAACATACCTCCAGAAACTATTAACTTTGATAAATGTTGATAGTTGTAGAGGGGCTTCAGGCCTTTTGTTCATAGGGTCTCTACAAGTCATGCTCGACTCAAAGACAATCAACAACAATAACAATTTCATTTATCCTACAGCAAAACCTGCCTTATGAAATCCAGGCCTTTCTTTCTAGTCTGCTGGACGCTCTACTGAAGCTCTCCTCTCTTTCTCCTCCCTTGAAGGACAGGGGAGGGAAAACAAGGCAGAGAGAAACAAGGCAATGAAGAGTGATGTTTTGGTAGGTAATGACAAGGAGGGACAAAAGTACTCTGGTTCCTTTCTTTATGTGACTTTTTTAAGCCTTGTCTAAATTGCATCTTTCCCAGTTTGACAGATAAGGAAACAAAGGCTTATAGTAGTAAAGTGACGACTGTAGATTGAATGGTTGGTTCTGATTCTTCAGGCCCCATCAATATTAGTATAGGTCTACACCTTGCCAGTGTCTCTGCCCTTTGAGTTTCTCCATGTAAATCTATTTTGCTTGGCCAATGAGGTATTTGCAGTCATGAAGTGAAAGAGATATTAAATGTGCATTCATGATTGCCTCCTTGCATTTCTGCCTTCTCTTTAGAAGATCATACCATGTGGCTGCTGTTGTTTCAACCTGGATGTCAGAATGAATCACGCCGAGGAGTCTTTAACTTGGCCCAAAGCCTAGAGCTCAGTTCAGCTGAGATCAGGCAACCCTAGTTGACTTGAAGATCTTTAACGTGAAGCAATTATTCCTCACACTTGTGAATGTGTGAATAAGTAGCTACGCGCTTGCATGACATGGAACTCTGGGGTGATTTGTTACCAGGCCATTGCTGACTATGAAGAGAGTACTCTAAGTTATAAATAAATAAAGCTCCTGAAATACACAGAACTGTCTCGCCAAGGAGCTGGGCTGCACTGGCAAGCCCCACGGGGAAGACACAGAGCAGACCACCGCACCCACTGAGCTAGGCCACCACCACCACCACAGCCCAGTCCACTGCAGGCACTCACCTGAGTCTGAGGCTGCTGGGCTCACCAGGCTGAGCAGCTCCCGCTCCTTCTCATAGTCCCCTTTGCAGAGCAGCTGTCCTTCTTTCAGGACAAACTCATCGCCCTTCTGCAGCTGCCGCTCACACACACAGCAGCAGAAGCAGCTCAGGTGGTACACACTCTTCTGGGCCCGCATGACAAACTCGTTGGGTGCAATGGCTTCGAAGCAGCCCCCACATTTGACAGCAAACAGCCTGGCAGGGGAGAAAGGAAGAACACAGACTATGAATGAGGTCTAGCTTCGAAATTGTCACTTGAAAGCCACCAACAAAAGGAACATCAAGCATTGATATAAGAATGCTTGGAACGGAATGTCTTTTCAATCCAAACCATTTATTCCAGCATCTGCCCTTCAGTTTGTTGTAGGGTGGTGGCTTTGCATGTTACTGTGATGTTGGGAGTTATGCCAAAGTCATTTTAAACACCAACAAGATCACTCAGAGTAGATGAGCTTCAGTAGAGCGTCTAACGGGCTAGAACGAAAGGCCTGGCCATCTCTGTCCAAAACATAGCCAGGGTGAGTCTTACAGATCACAGCAGAACCTTATACAGCTTACTTCTTTAGACACATCAATAGAGATCAGTCAACAGAGGAAAATCATGTTTGGTGAATCAGAGAGTCACCGAGGACCTGGGAGACCCTTGTTAAGATGAAATAACACAACAGCTGCACCAAAGGACTAAAATATACTGGTGATGGTAAATATGGGACAGGATTGAGTAAAATTCTTTTGCCCTGTAAATAAGGTAGCCAGCAGCTCAAGTCAACTTGAGGGCAAATTATCTGTCTGCCTGCCTCTATCTATCTATCTATCTATCTATCTATCTATCTATCTATCTATCTATCTATCTATCTATCCAGCTATCTATTTATCTATTTATCTATTTCTTTAAGAGTCTAAATGGAAATCTGTCCAATGAGTCACTCCATTAAAAGCATAAGGAAAGAACAGGGAGGGGTAGGGGTAGGACGGGCTTCTGTCCTAATGCCCTGGCTATCACTCAGGTGGTCTACAGCAAAAGGTTCCCTAGTGGCATCACTAGGAGGTTGTGGAGGAGTGCAGATGAGCAGACTATCCAACCTGCCACTGTCAGGAGAGAACTGTCACTACACAGCATTGGATATCTGTATTTTAGTCTGTGTGCAATAAATCTTGGTCAAACTAGAGGCACACTTCCAGTCAAACTATAATAAAAATAAAGAAACTGGGGGAATTGAACAGAGTTGCTCTTTTCAAGGCCGCTGGCACTCAGACACAGATATAGCAGAGAAGTCACTAGACGTGGAAAGGCCAGACGGAAGGAGGCAGAGGAGAAGGATGCACAGGATCGCTGGAGCAAGCTCCTGGGACTGCACCCCTCTCCATCCTCCAGGCACAAAGGCAAACAGGATGTGAGCACAGCGGAGATTCAGGTAGCGGATGCTGCCTTACTCTGCTAACGAGCCCCAACTTGGCAGGCATGAAGAAAACATGGGTATCATTTTATTTCATATAGAATGCCCACTCTGATGGCCTAAATGTGATCAATACTATCTCAAAAGCTTATTCATATATGTCATTGCGGTTATTTCTATTGCTGTGTGATGCTGAGTTGATTCTGATGCGCAGTGGCACTACGTGACAGAGAGAAATGGCCCCGCAGGGTTTTCTACATGCCTACACCTTTACTCGTTTTTTCCCCTTTTCTTTAGTCAGAGGAATCCACAGTGCATCCTAAAACACACCATACTTAACTCTGTGTCTTCACAAGAATGATGGGAAAATATCACTACCCTGACAGCATTTCTGTTCTTAAACAAGTGTATTCAGTACCCTTCCCCCCTCACGGGAACCACAATGGCTATCAGAATAGAACTGTGCTTCATAAGGTTTTCCACAGCTGATTTTTTTTTTCCCGAAGTAGATCATCAGACTTTTTTTCCCAAGTTGCATCTGGGTGGACTCGAACCTCTGATGTTTCACTTGGCAGCTGAACACTTTAATTGTCTGCACTATTCTCTCTCAGAAAAAAAGGGGGGTTGGGGAACTGGAGCTCTAATGACCAAGTGGGTAGAGGAGTTAGAGGAGTTGTGCTGCTAACCCAAAGGCTGGGCTTCTCTCATGATTCAAATCCACCAGCAGCTCCAAATGCACAAGAAGGGCAATCTCTTCCCATGCAATTTTCAGCCCTTGAAAGCCCCCTGGAGGGTCAACTATGAGTCAGCTCTGCAACTTGAAAGCAAATCTATCTCTATTGAATGTGTAAGTGACAGGCACCCTTGCAGTGCCAGGAGGACACACGAGCTGTCTGTGACCTCATGGAGTTCATATACCGGGGGAACAACAGCAAACAAACTCACACAGGAATGACTAACATCTTTTAGGAAATAAGGCAGGTGGACCTTAAAAACAATGTCATATGAACACACGATAGGATGGTATAAAACTGTGGTCTATAATATTTAATAACTTCCCGGGTCTAAAACAGAGCTAGTTCATGACTCTAAGTCTACATATTTATACAGTGTTTATCAGGGATGTTTCCTGAAAAGAAGGAAGGTTACTGAGGATGGATGGATGGATGAAGAAGCAAAGGAGGGAATCCTACTGAGGTTTTACAAGAAGACAGTGACCATTCAAGCTTTCGGAGCGAAGGAAGCAAAAGCTTGGAGAAGAGAATAAAACTGCCTTAGGAATCCACTAGGCACCAACTTCCCAGGACAGAGGCCAGCCCGGGAGTGTGAGGTTGAAATTGCAAACTCTGTCTCCCTCCCTGCAGACTTTCTCCACCAACCTCCCTGCCCAGGAATCCTGAGGCTTCAGGTGCCCTGCCCCTCACGGGAGGGGGGAGGCAACGGGGGACGGGATAGGATACCATGACTTATATGTCTCTTTCACCACAGCAAGGTACACCACAGCCAAAATAAAAGCACCTTAGATTCCACAGGCCCTTCCTCTGCCCTTTCCTGTCCTCTAACTTCCCAGAGTCGTTTCCCTCTACATCTCTGAACCCCGCGGCACACCAGTCTTTTGAGTATTTGCCTTTACTGGCCCCTCCATTTCCCCTCCATGCTAGATGCTGTGCATTTGGCAGAAAATCTACCCAGTTCATCCCTGGGCCCTGGTTCCTAGTCACTGTTTGCCAACCTGAGCAAACTAATCAATGCTCCTCCAAGCGCCGGTCAAAGGCCCTTTGTCCCCAAGCCCTCTTTCTCCTCCCCTTCCCCTGGAATGAACTGTTAAACAGACTCAAGACAAACTCTCCCAGGGAGTCAACAAGCACTTGAGAATCTGCAGCAGCAGGTGGTAGCATCTGTGCTTATCTAACTTTGACCCTGTTAATCTCCTCCTCTTTCTGCTCCCTTCTTAATTTCTTCCCCCACTAAAAAAAAAAAAAGCCCCCCCCCTTTTCTGAAAAAGGGAGGGTTGGAGTGAGCTCAACAAAGAAGCCCGCCATGTTGACCCAGGAGTGGCTGGAGGAAGTGGTGGGAGATGCTTGGGCTTAAGCACTGAAATGTTCATGGTTAGTGGGAATTCCAGGCCAGAGAGAAGACCACGGTTCTATTCTTCTTCATTCTCCCTGCCAGCCTTTCCTCTCTGAGTTCTGTTCAGGTCAGACTCACCTTCCCACCTTGGTTGTTCCCTCACTAACCTCAGAGCAATTCAAGGAGAGAAAAAAAAGTGCACGCCATCCACCACCTGTGTGCCAGATGTGTACACAGCTGTACTGGTACCACTGTGGACCCAGCTGTCAACTACACACCTCCCACAACTTGTTTTCTCTAAGGCTCAGACAAGCAGAGAAAAGGATTTGTTCAAAAGTCCAGGTCGTAATTAAAACACAGCCTGTCTCCTCCTAATGCCCTGGATGGTGTCCCCTATGGTTACTTCCCCCTCTGAATGCTAATGAGACCACACTCCGGGTTCAGAGCTGGCAGACTAACTGTGCCCTGGAAAACCAAGACATCTTCAGCTCTTTCAGGAGGATGGGCAAGGTTTCCAAAAATGTTCAGCTCTTCTGGGTATAGCAGCAAGATTTCTAGAAACATACAGCTCTTCCAGGCATGCATATAAATCTCAATATTTTCTGCCATTATAAATTCTTCTACTCTGGAAGCTATGTGATCCCTCATCTCTTCTCTGCATCTCAGTTATCTCACCTGTAAAATGAACCAACAGCATCCACCTCACAGAAAAACATCTAGTGAAGTTACTGACCCTCAGATTACACATTCGTGGCTCTCATCCCTCCATTGAGCGCCCTCTGTAGGGAGTGCTGGGGATTCTGTGATCAAATTTTCCCTCCCATAGGACAGCTGTGATGGTTAATGATAAGGAAGTGTGCTATCAACACAAAGGCAAGCAGTTCAAATCCACCAGTTGCTCAGCTAGAGAAAGATGGACAATACCTTCACCAGATGCAATTTACAGTCTCTGAAAACCCACTGGGAAATCAGCAATAAGTTGATTCTGATTCATCAGCAATGAGAGAGAGAAAGCCTGAGAATGCCCTGTTGTAAGGGAACACTTCTTTCTTAACAGCATAAACCTTTCCCCTATCTCCTTCAAACTGATCGAAATGAGGGAGGAGGGAAGCAGAGGGATGGGGATGGGGGGCAGTAACCATTGGTCGCACATTTTGATGGGTGAAGGGCATGGGTTGGGGAGGTGGGGGGGTGGAATCCGGTGTGAGGAGCAATGTATATGAACTTTGATGGTAAGCCAGAGTAAAATTTGGAAAAAAAAATGAATAGTAAGAAATTACTTTGGACATGTTGCAAGGAGGGATCAGTCCTTGGAGAGGGATATCATGCTTGGGAGGGTGGAGGGACAGCACAGGAGAGGAAGACCCTTGATGAGATGGGTTGATTCAGTCACTGGGGCAATAGGGGTAGGTGTGTCAGGGATAGTGAGATTGGCACAGGATAGGACAGAGTTTAGGGCTGTTATACAGAGGGTCGCTATAAGTCGCAGGTGACGGCATATAACAACAACTATATATGTGTGTGTCTGTGTGTGTGTGGGTGTGTGTGTGTATGTATGTGTGTGTGTATATATATACACATATATACACATATATATATGGAAATAAGATGGAAATGACACAAATAAGAAATTAAATGGATGATATTAAAACAGAACTAACTGAAATTAAAAGGATAACAGAATACTATGGGAGTTCTTCATAGTAATGAAAAACTATACAACATATTTGAAAACTCAGAATAATCAAATTTCTAGAAACATACACTAACTTCACCTAATACAGACTAGTGTAAAAATTTGAAGGTACATAACAAAAGAAGACATTGTTAATTCCCAACAAAAGCCATAAGAAAATTCCAATTAAAAATGTCCTGGCCTAAAAGGCCTCACTGAAGTAATCAGCCAAACATTCAAGGAAAAACTGGCACCAATATTACTCAGGCCACGGCAGAATACTGAAAAAGGCAAATACTTTTAAATTTATCCTATAAAGCAAGTAAATTCTGATACTAAAGTCAGGCAAAGACATCACTAAAAAGAAAATCATAGACCAACATTCCTCATGAAGGGAGATGGAAAAATTCTAACCAATATCAAAACCATATTAAAATGATATAACAAAATAGGATTCATATCAGGCATATAAAGCTGACTGAAAAGTAGAAAATCAATAGTTGCAATCTGCCATATAAATAAAGCAAAAGAAAGGGGCCACAAAAATATTACTTAATACAGAAAAAGCAAATGATAAACCCAACACCCTTTCTGGAAAAAACACTCTCAGCAACACAGGAATACAGAGAAAATTCCTCAGTATAATTCAAGGCATATACATGAAACCAACAGCCCACATAAGTTTCAACACAGAGAGACTGAAAATAATCTTGGAAACAGGAACCAGATAAAGATGGCTTTTATCAACCACTCTTATCTAAAAATGTACTTGAAGTCCTAGCCAGACAATTAAGGCAAGAAAGAACAGTGAAATACATCTACTTTAGTAAGGAAGAAGTGAAACTATTCTTATTTGAAGATTATATGATACTAATGGTGGACAGTGTTGGCTGAAGCTTCCCGACTAAATCAAGCCTGGAAGCAGGAGCGGCATCCACTTCCAAAATGGCTTGCCTCTGGAAACTCTATGTACAGTACTCAGGCTGTTCGTTCATAGGGTCACTATGAGTCGTCTACGACTCGACGGCATTAAACAACAAACAACAACAAGGGACCACTGAACCAATTGGTAGCATCAGGATGAATGGTGAAGAGATTGAGATTGTTCACAGCTTCAGTTTGCTCGGCTCCACTGTCAACACTCTTGCCACCAGTAGCCAGGAAATAAAAAAACGTATTGCGATGGGAAAGTCTGCTGTTAGGGACCTCTCTAAAGTACTCAAGAACAACGGTGTCTCTTTGGAGACTAATGTACGCCAGATACAGGCCATGGTCTTTGAAATCACTTGTTATGCATCAGAAAGCTGGACAATGACTAGGGAGGATAGAAGAATTGATGCCTTTGAGCTGTGATGCTGGAGAAGAGTATTGAATGTACCATGGACTGCCAAGAAAGCAAACAGATTCATCCTGGAGAGGGTTAAACCAAGCTACTCCTTGGAGGCAAGGACTCTGGGGCTTCGTCTGACATACTTTGGGCATGTTGCCAGGTGGGACGGGTCCTTGGAGAGGGACGTCATGCTTGGGAGGGTGGAGGGATGGCGCAAGAGGGGAAGACCCTCTATGAGATGGGCTGACTCGGTGAGTGGGTTAATCGGGATGGGGTGTCAGAGGCAGTGTGATTGGCACAGGATAGAGCAGGGTTTAGGGCTGTTATACATAGGGTCGCTATGAGTCGCAAATGACTCGACGGCACATAACAACAACAACAACATACATAGGAAACTCTAGTGCTAAGGAGTTGTGCTTCCTGGTGAAAGGTACATGGTTCAAGTTCACAAGGTGCTTGGTAGGAGAAAGAAAGCCAATCTACTCCCAAGTGATTACAGCCCCTGACAACTCCCTAGACGGTCACCTATGAGTTTATTCCTACTCAATAGCACATTACAACATAGAAATAAATATATAGAAAAGGAAGCTTAAAAATTTATTCCCTGAAATACTTAGGAATAAACCTAATGAATGATATTTTTAAAAATGTCACAAAACATTATTGAAAGAAATAAAAAAAGACCTACATAGGTGGAAGACTGTCTAAATCTAGTGACCTAGTGGTAAGAAACTGTGCTGCAATCCCAAAGGCATATAGCTCATAGACTCATAGCGACCCTATGTACAAAAAGGCATAAGAATAGTCAGTTTTCTCCTGTGTAATTTACAGCCTCTGAAAACCCAAAAAGTCAGATGCAACTCAGTTTTGACTTGAAGACTCATAACAACAACAACATACCATGTTCATAGACAGGAAAGACAACATTCGAGAAAATGTTGAAGCTCCCTAAAGTAATCTGTAGATATAATGCAAGCCCTACACAGATTCTATCAACATTCTTTGAAAAGATGCAATCATAATCACCAACTTTATATGGAAGGGAAAGAGATGCTAGATAAGCAAAGTAACAGAAGAACAATGTAAAAGGCCATGTCCTTAAATATCTCAGAACCAACCATATAGTCACGGTATTCAAAACATCCTGGTACTCATGCAATGACAGACATACAAAACAATGAAAGCTGTTTGAGAACTCAGGAGTAAATCCACTCATGTATGTACAAACTTAGGGGCAAACATAGGAGCCCAAGTTCATAGCATAAATAGTCTATAAATATAACAAAAAATGCACAAGCAGAAGAACTAGATGGGACCTTGTTAAAACTGAGCACTTGAAAAATTCAAAGACTCCCTTAAATAAATAAAAAGGTAACCTGCAGGTTGGTGAGGTGAAAGGAGATTTAACAATGCCCTATCTGGCAAGGGACTAATTTATAAAATATAAAGGAAACTTTAACACCTAAACAGTAAAAAGACAAAAATGAAAACTATAAAAAGACATGAAAAGACACTTTACACACAAAAAACCCCCATTCAGTTGTCCACAAAATACATGAAGAAATACTCATGATCATCAGCCTTAAGAGAGCCACAAATCAAACAAGAAAAAGGTATCATTTTGCCCGGGCAAAAATATCATTGATAACACACACACATAAATCAACAAATGCTGACAAGAAAGTGAAGAGCTTGAAATCCTTGGACACTCCTGGTGAAATTGTAAAATGTATAACTATTGTCAAAATGATATGACGTTTTCTTAAAAAGATACCAAAAAAAGGATACATATAGAGGCATCACATGATTGTTGTGTGCCAATAAATTGGCTACAACTCATGTTGTCGTTAAGTGCCGTCAAGTCACCTGTGGCTCATAGCAACCCTACCTACAACAGCTCTGAAGCCTGCCCTGTCCTGAGCCAGTCTCACTGACTGCAACACATCTACCCCAATTGCCCCAGTCACTGCATCAATCCATCTTATTTGAGGTCTTTCTCTCCCCTCCACCCTTCCAAACATGATGTCCTTCTCCAAGGACCGGTCCCTCTTGATCATGTGTCCAAAGTATGTGAGACAGAGCTTCAAAATCCTAGCCTCCAAGGAGAAACTTGGTTTCACTCTCTCCAAAACAGACTTATTTGTTTTCTTCGCAGTCCATGGTATGTTCAATACTCTTCTCCAGCATTACAATTCAAAGACATCAATTCTTTTTCTATCATCTTTAGTCACTGTCCATTTCTCTGAGTAACTGCAAAGACCTGGTTTGGATCAGACACACCTTAATCTCTAGACTGACATTGTTGCTTCTCAGTATTCTGGAGAGGTCTCTGACAGCAGATTTTCCCAGTGTTTTTGATTCCCTACCTGCTGGTACCAAGAGTATTGATTGTGGAGCCAAGCAAGATGAAGTTGTTAACAATCTCAATCTCTTCTCCATCTATCATGGTGCTGTCAAGTGGCCAAGTGCTGAGAATCTTTGTTGTTTCTTTTCCTTTTTTGAATTATTTTATACTGATTTATTCACAAAGTTTGAATACCCCACTCACCCATCAAATTGTGAGACCCTATGATTAACACACCCCTCCCCACCTATCCTCACCCTTCTGCTTCCACTCTCTATGCCCCCTGCCCCGATCTTTATACTCATTCTACAATAGCGGTTTTATACAGTATTTATCCTTATGGGACTGAGTTAGTTCACTCAGCATAATGCTCTCCAGTCTCTCCCAAGTTAGGTAGCAATTTACAAAATCACTACTCCTGTGTGCTGCATAGTATTCCTTTGTTTGAATGTACCATAATTTCTCAATCCAGTCGACTGTGGTTGGACATCTGAGCTGTTCCCATGTTCTTGTGATGGTGAATAATGCTGTTATAAACACTGGTGTACAAGTCTCCATTTGAGCCTCCGTTCTCATTTTCTCAGAGTGTATACCAAGGAATGGAATGTGTATTAACTTGTATGAAAGGAAATTCAACACACAATAAAAAGAGGGTAGCACAAAAAGGTAACGACAGAAGCATACAAGAATAAAGACAAAAATTATAATTAGCTATACTGGACACCGAGGTAGATGTGTAAGCTAAATAGGAGTGGGATGGCATATGGGAATATACCAATAAGCACATATAAATTTGACAGAGAATATTTCTACCTATTGTTTGTATGTTTTATATACAAGTAGGTATATAACAGAAAAAAACTGGGGACAAAGTTACACCAATTTCTTAGCTATTACTATTTCTAGAGATAATATTTCAGTCAAAAGCCCAGACAGGCCTAAACAATAAGAATAAACAATAACGCTGATGAGGAAGGTGCTCTTCCAAACAATCAACCAAATAAGACCAAAAGGAATTCGCTCAAATAGCAAGTTCACAAGGCAGAAACAGGTAGGGAATGCATGTAAATGGAAATGAAGAGCCCACGGTGGGCATAGGAGGAAGAACATCTACATTGAGGGGATTATAACCAATGCCATTAAACAAAATGTGCATAAATTATTGAAGGGCAAACTAAATTTCTCTGCAAACTTTCACTAAAACTTCAATAAAGTGTGTATGGGATGTGTAGTAGTCATTAGTTAGAAGGGTACCAATTTGCATTTGGAGGGTCATATTATGGAAATTATCCTTTTACGATCTCAATATTTATTTGGCCATTTCAGTGAGCAATTACCATGAGTAAATAGAAAAGATGATCTAAAACCTGAATTTTTACAGTAAGAAAATTTCCACTGTAGAGACTGGGTTTGTTGGGGATTTTATGTTGTCTTTTTTTATTAATAATATTCCTCTCTGTCATGATGTGTATCTTGCACTCCCTTCAAGAAGCCGGAAACTATACTTGAAGGACAGAGACTTCATCTAATGCTTTCTTTGCTTCCTCTTCTATCCCAGTGACAGATGGCAGGCAGACACGCTATAGCCAACTTGTTTTCAGTGACCATAAAACCAAACATGAGTACAATAATTAGTAAATAACTGTTAATTGCTTTCATAATAGAACTTTAATATTGAGTTTACATTCTATTTTTCCCATATTTTCTTCATGGGGTTTGTGTGTAGCTTCCCAAAATTGGATTTTTTTTTTTCAGATAGCATAGTTAACTGATAAATTGTGTGGGTATTGCATTCTGTTTATAGGCAAGAGTATAATCATACCGAGAGTATTTTGTGGTTTTCACTCAAAACTCAGATCATGAGAATATGTAAATAAGAAAAATCCTCTGAAATCCCAGGCTCAAAAGTATCACCATGGACAGAAAATAGTGCCCAACTTAAATGGAAATCAATTTAAGACATTAGTTAGCCTCTCTGGAAGGGAACAGGCAAGAGTTTTGAAATTTTGTCACAGGGAGGCTCCAGTGTCAGGAGTTGTCATCTGGGAAGTGAACTATCACAAGGGGTCACTGAGGTAGGAAGAGTGTCACAAGGCATCTTATCACTGATTCAACTAGTTCACACAGATATTATTCCTTTTATAGAAAAGATGTGATTTTATAAAAATGATATTGTTCTCACAAAGAAATTATATATATATTCACAATGGTAAAATGCCACAACTTAGACTTAGATAACCCTATAGTGTGGGTCTACTCTGTCTCAGAGAGGCACTAGGAGTTAAAGTGATTTAATGGCACACAACAACAATGGTTATAATCTCTTAATTATAAATGTATGGTTCAAAATCAAGAAAGGAGTATATCAAGGATGCATCCTGTCTGCATACCTTTTCAATCTATATGTGGAAAAGATCAGTCTGGAGGCTGGGCTGGATAAGGAGGAATGCGACATCATGATTGAAGGAAAACTCATCAACAACCTGTGTTACACAGATGCCACAACCTTGCTTGCTGACACTGAGAAGGACTTGAATCACTTGTCGCAGTACTCAATATGGATTGAAGCTCAACATCAAGAAATCAAAGATTCGCACCACCAGGACAATCAACAGCACTACAATAGATGGTGACTGAGACTGTTAACAATTTCAGCTTGCTCTATTCCACAATTGACACTCTTGGCACCAGCAGTCAGAAAATCAAAGGGCGAATTGCATTAGGAAAATCTACTGTCAGGAATCTCTCCAGAATGCTAAAGAACAATGATGTTAGTCTAGACACTAATGTGAGCCTGATCCAGACCATAATCATTGCAATAACTTGTTATGCATCAGAGAACTGAGCAATGACTAAGGGCGCTAGAAAAAGAACCTATGCCTTTGAGTTGGGGTGCTAGAGAAGAGTATTAAACATACCATGGACTGCCAAAATAATACTTTCCTGGAGAGGGTGAAACCAAGTTGCTCCTTGGGGGCAAGAATTTTGCAGCTCCACCTCACATATTTTGGGCATGTTACCAGGAGGGGCCAGTCCTTGGAGAAGGACATCATGTTTGGAAGGGTGAAGGGAAAGGGCAGGAAAGGAAGATCCTGGATGAAATGGATTGACACAACGATTGTGGCAATGGAGTTAGATGTGTCACAGACAGTGAGGTCAGGGCTCAAAGATATTGTGCATAGGGTTGCTAAAAACCACAGCTGACACAATAGTACATAACAGCAACAATTATAAGGTCAAAGACAGACAAAGAGAGTGTATATTCATTTCTAGAAAAGATTTCATTTGAAGAAAGCATCTTTCTCCTAATACCTGTTTGAAATCCACTGGGAAAGATCATTTAAGTCAGCCCCATTTTTAAGATTCACATTTTTAATACAGAGTTTGGAAGACTAGCTTTGAAGCTGAAAAGACAATAGTGTTTCAGAAGCAGGCATAAAGGCTGACCACCCAAGAAGCTGCTAGAGAACAAGTTGAAGGTAGTCAGTAAAGAGATGCAGAACTCCAGGAATCGAGAGCACATGTGCTGGGCTAAAGAATTATAACACATTAACAAGATGAGATGTACTGAAATACTATGTGGACAGTCAGGTCTTGGTGCTGGTCATGTCACCATTTGGATATTTACATCCTGGAGCTCTGGTTGTATAGTCTGTAGTGCATTGCACTGCAATCCCAAAGTTTGCACTCTGGCAGTTCTGATCCACCAGTGGCTCCAATTGAGAAAGACGGGCAGTGGCTTCCAGTTAAGATTTCTAACCTCAGAAAACTAATAGGAGGCTGACATGGTAAATCTTCAATTGGTAGCTATTACTACGGCACTTTACCACTGGACTGGAAGGCATCATGACAGAGAAAAGATTGAAACTGTTAACAACTTCATCTTACTTGGATCCACAATCAGCATTCCTGGTACCAGCAGTCAGGAAAAAAGGAGATGTACTGCATGGCAATGTCTGCAGTTAAATATCTCTCCAAATTATTGAGGTGTAATGATGTCAGTTTAAGGAATAAGGTGTGTCTGGTTCAGGCCAAAAAATCTTTCCAATCACTTTCAATGCCACTGAGAGCTAGACAATGAATAAGGATGCGAGAAAAAGAGTTGATGCCTTTGAGCTGTGGTGTTAGAGAAGAGCACTGAACATTCCATGGACAGCTAAAATAAAAACAATTGTGTTTTAGAGACACTGAAGCTATAGAGCTTCTTGGAGGCAAAGCTTTACTTTGGGTATGTAGCTAGAAGAGGCTATTCCTTGTAGAGGGATATCATGCTTGGAAAGGGGGAGGGCAAGCAAAAAAGAGGAAGAGCCTCAACCAGGTGGATTGACACAGTGACTGCCTCAATGGGCTCTAGTGTGTCAGGTAGTGTGAAGATGGCACAGGATAAGACAGGGTTCAAATCTGTTGTTCATAGGGTCACTATGGGTCATACTCAACTCAACAGTACCTAACAACAATAACATTATAATTATAGCAATAGTGAAACTGAGGTAGAGAAAAAAGAGCACAGAACAGATCTGAGATGTATTCTCTTTCTCAGACTTCTTCTTCTGAAAAAGAAAGCCATTTAAACAAATGTAGTAGCTAGGAGAATCTGAATTTGATTTAGGAGCATGGAGAAAAAAATGAAAAGCAAGGTGCTCAGGGTCAAGGCCATGAAAAGTGTGAGAAGATCAAAGATGAGCTTTTCTCTGATGCTGGCTGAGGGCATGGGATTCAGGCACGATGAAACAAAGGAGCCCAGAAGAGCCTGCTAGGTCCTATGTATTATGACGGATTTTGTTGCTGGCAGCGTGCTCCTACTAGGGTTCTGGGCAGCCCATGCCCACATGGCTCTTCTAGATTTACCCAATAATTCACAGTTCGAGCATAGTTGGTCTGTTGTTCCATTTAACAAAGTAAAAGAAAAATATCAACTGAGACATCATTTTTTAAAATGTATATATATGTATGACTTTTTCACCAACAAATTTTCATGATTTCCATGAAGCCTTCACTGTCCTATCCCTCATCTTCCACAGGACACCAGGCACTAGACAGATGCCTTACCATTCCTACATTTACTTTCCAAGCTGGTGGCATGCCTTTCCAAAGACACGAATACAACAGTACTTTCAGCTTCGTGCAAATCCAGAGCAGTCACAATTTGACAGCTTTAACACCAATGAGGATGAAGCAAGAATTTAAGGGGAACACCCACACACACACACTATGATACTCTGCAGGATGCATTTAGAAAGAGTGGTATCTTCACTAGTCTTGATGCAGACTCATGAAGGCCCTAAAGGGAGCTACTTAAAGCCACCACACCATAGACAAATAAGCAGATAGACAGGAAGTGGGGAAAAGAGAGAGCAAGCGAGACAAGCCCCAGTTTGAGACCAAGTCGTTGTGTATAATTTTTCTTTCTCCATAACAGGAACTCAGAGATACCTTTCATCCTGGACATCAGGTTATTAAAGATCATATAATTTTTCCACAGGCACTTCCAATAATTGTGTTCAGGTATATAAACATCTGGTATAGAAAGCAGGAGCTGGTCTTAGAAAAGTCTTTAAGAAGACTAGGATCTGTGTCGCTCAGTTTCCACCCTATCCACGAGGGGGCAGCACAGCAGCATTCATTAAGTGCCATGTTGACTTGGTAACTGAGGTCACCCAGGCTTAGAGACAGGTATTGGCCAAGAGCCAAAACTGTCTGCCAGAGAAATCTGCTGCTGGGAGTCTGGGAGACCATGTGGCTAAACTGAAGGCGAGATGGTGAGAGAAGCGTATTCAAAAGTATTGAGAACCAAAAGCATGGCTTGTGGCCTTAGAAGTAGTGACACAAGCAACCTTGTCAGCTGGCTCAAGGTCTCTGTCCTTGAGGCTGAGCCAACACCACGACAATGAACAACTGAGCACGTGGCCCTGGGGCGGTGGGAAAGTCTGCTGGGACAATAGAAGTGGCAGGGTCTTCTATAGGAGACAGTCTCAAAACTCTGCAGTGGGGAGAAAATGGGAAACAATAAGTGGCTGGTAGAGCCAATCAGAGTCTCTGTCTCCCCAGGGCTCCTGGGGAGCTGTTAGGAGGACCATACAATGGGATGAACAAGTGGGAGAGAGAACTGCTAAGGATGAGGTCTCACAGACCTCTGTGAGCCTCCCGGCCTCACCAAAATGTACAAGTATAATGCGCATGGCTCTTCAGGTTTCACAAATGAGGCTGCCAAAGTGGCTTCTGCCTTAAAATGGTGCACCAAGTGACTTTCTTGGTCTGACCAAGGGTTTATTCCAGACTCAGCAGAGAAGAGTGGAAGGGCATAGCTTTTATAGTTGGATGTAATTTGGAGTCTACTTTCGAGAATGTGAATAGGTTACAGACCTTCTAATGGGTCTCAGTTTCTTTGTCTACAACATAAGCATCTTACAACATTTTTCAAAGAATAAATAAGATAATGCATTTGAAGTATATAACCCAGATTAGTTACTTTTCATAAGCAGTGGCTATTAACTGCCTTTATTGAAATCAATAGATATGCCCAGGTTAATATTCACCAAGTGCCAAACAACCATTTTAAATTATACTGATCCTAAAGGTCAGAGGAGAACAGCTCCTTAAGTTTCTAAAGGGGAAAGTCTTTATAGAAGCTGATTACCACACCCTTCTCTAAAAGAGCAGGTGGTGGGTGGGGACCCACAGCCTTTTGGTTAGTAACTAAATGTCTTAACTACACACTACCAAAAATCCTAGACCACCTTAAAAAAAAAAAAGTCAAACTCACTGCCATTAAGTTTGTTCCATCTCTCCTACTGCCATCCATCTGGTCTCCAAGGCTGTAAATCACACGAGAGGAAATGCCCCATATTCCTCCCATGTAGGTCTGAACCACTAGAGACTTACCACCTTTTGGTTAGCAGAGCAACACACTACAGACTGGTTAAACTTAATATAACTCTAATGTTCTTGTTGTTGTTGTTGTTGTATACCGTAGAGTCGGATCCAACTCATAGCTGACCCTCTGGAGGGTTTTTAGAGGCAGTTAATTGCACAGGAGAAGATAGTTCATCCTTCTCTCATGGAACAGTTGACGGCCTGGGCCTCGAACCGCATGCCTTCAGAATTGCAGCACAGCTTCTTGCCACTAGGCCACCAGAGCTCATGTTCTTGTTCTTGTTGTTGTTGTTGTTATGTGCCATTGAGTCGCTTGTGACTCACAGCGACCCTATGTACAACATCCCTAAACTCTGCTCTGTCCTGTGCCAATCCCACCATCTCCGATACACCCATCCCGATTACCCCAGTCACTGAATCAATCCACCTCATAGAGGGCCTTCCCCTCAAGTGCTGTCCCTCCACCCTACCTCTCCAAGGACCTGTCCCTCCTTGAAATATGTCCAAAGTATGTTAGACGGAGTCTTAGAATCCTTGCCTCCAAGGAGCAGCCCGATTTGACCCTTTCCAGCATGAATCTGTTTGTTTTCCTAGCAGTCCATGGTACGCTCAGTACTCTTCTCCAGCACCACAGCTCAAAGGCATCAATTAGGATAAATTAAAATGGCAAACTGATCTCAAAATAAGACTTTAGGTATATTTTGAGGCTCTCTGTTCTTCATTATTGCAGCAAAGTAAATAAAGTTTCAACAAGTCCTTCAGAGAAGACAGCAACAGTCAAACACAAAGGGCCAAAAACTTGAGAGGAAACAGTGCGTTTCATTCAGGGAACTATGGTTATGGTCTACCCTGACCTAGAGTAAATATTGATTGATGTTAGCCAACCAGTGTTGACCAATACCCCATTCATTGCTTAAACTCCAGCATATGTTCAGGAAGTCAGCAGCTCCCTGTTTGGCCAACCAGAGCCAGCAGTTGCTATTTGGTTAATGCTGACATTATCTGGCAAATATTTGGAACAGCCCCTTTCCTCATATCCTTTCAGTTCTCAGCTGGGTACTTTTTCCTGGGGCTCTCGACGGCTGTGTGGATCTGCTCTCGGACTGACCTATTTTTGCTTTGCTCCTGTAGCTTTCAGAACTCTGAAAGATCAGTAGGCTTCTCCGCTCACTTTATAAATGGAAAGAAGACAAGACCTTGGATGGGGTGTGGGGAGGGTGGGGGGGCAATCAAAGGGAAACTTAGGATCATTGAGAGGGTCAGTTAGTGCTTGTGACCCAGGCAAAGAATCAAGAGAGGTGAGCATGGCCCATCTGGGCATGGACATACAGTCTCAGGTTCTCCTACTATGATCAGAACGAGTGGACCGTGTGTGAGACACAGAGTGTCTGTCTGGGTCTCGGCCTCCCAGTCTTCTCTGTTACCAAAGTTTGAAAATTACAGTTGTAAAACAAAAGATTGTGGTGAAACCATGGGTTCAAGTCATCCAGACCAAAGTGGTACAGCTTTCTACACTGTCACATAAACAGCAAAGGGCAAGAAATGAAAAATAGGCATAGGGAAATAAAGGCTTTCTTCTTGGGGCACTGAAAAGCTGGTTTCCTTAGAAAATGTCAGTTTCCCTCTCCCTACACCCTTATTGGCCTCCTGGGACCCTCTTAAACTCACCCAGCAAACAACAGAGCAGGGGGGATGAGGTATTTTTAGCTGATACTCTGGGCACAGATTCCCATTGTTCTACAATTTTTGGCTTTGGTCAGATGGCAAGGAGCCAATACCGTGTAAACTCATACAAAGAATGTATGTTTCCTGGGCTGTGTGTGTGTGTGTGTGTGTGTGTGTGTGTGTGTGTGTGCACTAATAGGAAAGACAAGGACATTATTGATGGGGTTTTGATGGGAAAGATTCTAAAATCCCAGCAGGGGGCAACACAGAGCTCTCCATTAATCGTTAATCCTGTTTGCTTTTGTCACCATCACTTTTCATAATTACTTTTGTGCCATACATTTTTTTTAAAAAAACATATTGTCATAATTCAAAAGATGCTCATAAAATCAACTTTCAAAATCCCATAGCAAAGCATTAGGAACTAGAGGTATTTTGAAGACCAATGATTATGTTCCTGAATCATTTAGTAAATAGAGTGCCTAACACACGACAGATGTTAAAATCCTGGTGGTTGACACTATTCTCCTTCTCACACATAGTGCTTGTTCTAGGGGAGACTAAAAAAAAAATAATAATAATAATCACCCAGTTTTCTAGGAAAGACTTTAAAAAAATAGAGTGCTGATAATTTCAATAAAACTTTCCTAGTATGTCATAAAAAGCACTGGAAGTTGCCGTATGGGATTTTTCTTTTCAAGGAGTGAGATATGTCTCTGGATAATCTGAATTTCTGGAATGCCTTTAATTTAAAAATCTTGAAGCATGGATAATCTTGTATTACATCAGCGCTGAGAAGGTCAGTGAGAAGTGGGATCAGATTCTATTTTCTCATTCTATCATCCTCTTCATGTAGAGGCCAAAAGTGGCATTACAGCAAGCCACAGTACTTCATATTGACCCCAAAGTCAGAAGTAGTGGAGTCAGAGTTAAAAACCTGGGTGTCCTAAACGCCCCCTGCTGTCTCTTTCCAACAAGGGTGTGTCACCTTCCTTTCAGACGGACTTCTGCAGTTTTGAGAGCTCCATTAATGTTTCAGTACAGTCTGGTCCTGCAAAAATTAGACCATTTATAGTTCTGGTGGGTTTAAAATTTTTTTTGTCTCTCTCGTTCAACTTTTTTACCCTTTCATCCCTCAACTCTCACCCTACTTATTAAAAACTGAAACACAGCAAGCTACAAATGTTGACCAAGATGTGAACACACTGGCACTCTTACGCACTCTTGGTGGAAATGTAAAATGGTGCAACCACTGTGGAAAACAGTTTGACACTCCCATAGAAAGTTGAGAGTAGAAATATCATTTTTGTCCAGCAATCTCACTAGTAGGTATATTTCCCCAAAAAATAAGAGCTGCAACATAAAGACTTATATATGCCCATATTCATTGCAATATTATTTATAATACCAAAGAGATGAAAACATCCCAAGTGTCCATAAAAAAACAGCTAAGGAACTATGATATATTCACACATCAGAATATTATACAACCCTAAAAAATTATAAAGAACTTACATTGCACAACCTGGCTAAATCTACAGGAAATTAAGCTGAGTGACTTACGTCAGTCACAGAAGAACTATGGTATAAAGCTAGTACTATAAAAAGATAAGAAAAAGCTTTTATACACAAATACAATCATTCTTAGATGGTTATCAGGGATGGGAAGGGAGGGATTGATAATTAAAAATTAGTGAATAGATAAGTTAGGTAAAGGGAAAGACAATATACATTAAGAGATTGTTCATACATTGTAATAATTAAAATTACATTACTCTATTATAACTAATGTTTGAAACAAACTGTGTATGTGTGAGTCAATGAAAAATCATGACTTATAAACTTACTCAAATAAAAAATTGCATATAACAAAAATCACAGCAAAGCAAAAATCCCTTAAAGACACAATTGTTTTTCATATTATGCCTTCTGTCATCAAAATCTAGGTGTTGGGCTGCCAGGCGAAAATTCTCACCCACTCAGCCTCTGCTGTAGCCACAGGGGACTGCGGGAGCCAGTACTGGCCAATGTGACGCACACAGAAGCCTACTGGGAGAGAGGGAATGTTCTGGAAAAGCTACTGCTCTTTGGAAAGGCAAACAAACATAGTCACTGCATACATTTTTCTTTTCATCTTTTCCCTTCTTTCTGCCAGGAATTCAAATCAAATTCCTGAAGATGAAACCACATTCTTGGACCCAAGAGAATGAAAGCAAAGAAAAAAAAGATGCCCAAATCTCCAATTACTTCCTCTGATAGCTGGACCATCTTTGGACTTCTTACTTGAATTCTTCGCGTGAGAAAATAAATGCCTTTTTTTATTAACCTACCGAAGACACGCTGCAGTTATGCAAACCCAAGTCTCCTCGATGCTGTGTTGCCAAAGGGACTTTGCTTTTTCCACTTTTGTCTCGTGTTTCCTATACTCTGCCCGGGATTAACTCCCCTGCTTAGTCACTCTATTCCATTAGCTCATACCTACTCAAGAACCACATATGTTCTACACACACACACACACACACACACACAGAGAGAGAGAGAGAGAGAGAGAGAGAGAGAGAGTCTGCTTTTTTGCTTCTGTAAAGATTCCAGCCTAAGAAACCATACAGGGAAGTGCTAGTCTGTAACAGCAACATAAACATGTTTTACAGATTTCTTTATTTTCTCCCCTTTGGGGAAGAGGAAGCATTCTCCGAAACCCACATTCCCATCCACCTCTTTCCTCACTTACTTCCTATCTTTTGTTAAAAATGATAAAAATTAATTATTCTCGTTATCAATTCCTCTCCTGCTACTCCCCCTTAAGGTAATTCTAGCTGGACTTTTGCCTCGTCCTTTCTAACAAAACTGTCTCGTCAGAATTGTTAATGAGTCCACACGTTGTCCAGTCCTCATCACACAGCCCTCGGCAGCATGGGACGGAGCCGATCCCATCCCAGTCCTTCTTCCTCTTGGTCCCCCTTGCTGGTGCTCTTCAGCCTGACCTGGAAATTCTTCTCTTTGCTCTCCACATTCCCTTTTTCATCCACATTCCCTCCCACACTCACTCCCTTTGATGATCTTGTCCAGTCTCATAGTTTGATATATCATTTAAATGCAAAATAACTTTGAAGATTTTTATCTCCACCTTACATCTCTCTCCTAAATCTGACTCGTATGTCCTGCTACCTGTGCAGTATCTTTATTTGGGCTTCGAATCAAAACTTCATTCTTAGCAAAGCCAAAATAGAATTCCTGAGCTTCTCTCATCTACTTCACTCTGGATCAAGTCGACTCTCACCAGTTTAGTTTAGTTTAGTTTAGTTTAGTTTAGTTTAGTTTAGTTTAGTTTAGTTTAGTTTAGTTTAGTTTTGTTTTTACTTGGATGGTACCTACATCCTTCTTGCTGCCCATGACAAAAAACTTCAGAATGCCTCTTGATTATTCTCTTCTGCACATCTCATATCAACCTGTTAAAGTCCTTATGCGTGCCTTCAAAGTGTAACCAGAATCTGATCACTTCCCACCTCCACTGAATGAAGCTTCTATCACATCTTCCCTAGAGTTCTACAACAGTATCTGCTTCTTCTTGGTAACTTCCTAGTTAGTACCTACAACACAAAAGCCATTGCAGGCCTTTCAATAAAGAAATTCAATCAAGTCTCTCATTTGCACAACTCTTTCCCATTTAAATTAAGGCTTATGAAGGTTTTAAGATATTTGCTCAATTTACGGTTAGTAATTGGGGATCTGAGGATTTAGATCAAGTCTGTTAATGTCTAAACTCATGGTGGTGGTGGTGGTTCTTGTTGTTGTTGTGTACTGTCTGACCCACCACTGAGCCTGCAGTGGGTTTTCAGAGGCAGTTCATTGCACAGGAGGAGAGATAGTAGATTTGAACCACCCACACTCAAGATTGCAGCACAGCTTCTTGCCACTAGGACACCAGAGCCCCCTAACCTCATGGTAGAGTCACCATATTTCTGCCTAAATACCTATGAGAGTTGTCCTGATGAAATTTTAGAATGGTGCCTTGTAAATCAGAAGCACTTCAAAGCAATTGAGACAATATCACCAGTTTCAGAGTCTGAGAAGATAAAACTAGATTTAAAAAAGACCCCAAACTCATTGAATATACCCTGGACTGCTAGAAGAACAAACAGGTTTGTCCTAGAGAGGGCAAGACCAGGCTGCTCCTGGGAGGCAAGGGTTCTGAAGCTTCGTCTGACATACTTTGGACATGTTGCAAGGCAGGATCAGTCCATGGAGAGGGATGTCACGATTGGGAGGGTGAAGGGACAACGCAGGAGAGGAAGACCCTCGATTAGCTGGATTGATTCAGTGACTGGGGTAATAGGGTAGGTGTGTCAGAGACAATAAGATTGGCACAGAGGACAGGGCAGGGTTTAGGGCTGTTGTACATATAGGGTCGCTATGAGTCGCAGGTAACTCAACAGCACTTAACAACAGCAACATTACCGTTTAGTCTGAACCAACTCATAGCTGACTCTCTAGCAGAACTTCAGGACTGTAAACAGCAAGAGAGACGATGATCCATCTTTGTCCTGTGGAGCAGCTGGTGGGTTCACATTGCCAGTCACTGAGTGAAACTCCTTGCTCACTAAGCCCCCAGAGCTCCCTAAACTGCACAGATGATATTATCAACTATGCTGAAATAGTTTACCTTGGCTTGAGAATCCAGACGTTGTTGTCCACCTCCTAAAGCAGAGCTCAGGTGTCGAAATAAACCAGTCAGACTGACTCTAACCCAGGAGAGCAGCCACCGTGGAACTTGTATTAAAACAAGCAAGTGGAGACTGGGTGGAAAAGGAGAAAAAAACAGGAGGAATGGTGGCAAGTGTGCTGCGCCAGGCAGCAACTCCCTCCCTCAACCGCAACATTCATGTGCAAGTCTGGGATATAATTATCTCCGTGGATGCCTTTCATATGGCTCTGCTCCCCAGATCCAGCTCCATTCAGAGGATTAGAGAGTGGGGACAGACAAGAGGAGCTAAGGAACCACAAAAATCTCTGTGAAACAGGATTCTAGCTTTGGGATCACAGTGACAAGTTACGTGTGCAGGCATGAGTACACACACACACACGCACTTTACCTTAGACGCGAGATCTAGTTTGGTTTCATAGCACACTGAAACCAGAATTTTGGAATTTTTTAAATAATACCCCACCCACACCATAGAAATAATTGACAACATATGAAGGTGTCCCCCCAAACCAGAGGAAGCCCAAAAGAGGCCATGGGCTTCTAGGTCTGTGTTTTGCTGTAGACAGTGAGCTATAAGAATCTGTAAGGATTCTCAGAGGGAGTCCCAGCAATCTGACACTTCTTTCTTTCTCAAAAATATTTGTGTCCAAATTTCTGTATTAAAAACCACTAGGACGTTGGAAGCTGTTCTTCCAGGCCAGAGGCATACCCCTCCTCCCATGTTGTCTGGAGCTGGGATTCCAAGGGCTTCTCTTGCTGTTACAGGGAAAGCACCTGGCTTCTCTGACTTGGTGTCAGGTGGATGTCACTGCAACAGCACAAAGGCAGGAGGCTTGCTTTTCCTTTTGGCAAAAGAGGAAGCAAAGGAACTTTCATGAAGCTGCTTCACAGAAAGTCTGTTGAAATTTCCCAAATTGGTCAGAGAGGAAAGATTTCTCTGGCAAAAGTAAAAATGAGATCTTGGCCTTCTCTCCAGTGTGAGGAAGAGGATGCCAGAAGCAGTATGTATTGAAAAGAGGCAAAGGAAGAAAACATCCAGACTAACAATAAGCAGTATCATTACATCGTCGTTGTTGTCATTATGTGCCGTTGAGTCACCTGTGACTCATAGTGACCCTATATACAAGAGCTCTGAAGCCTGCTTTGTCCTGAGCCAGTCTCACTGTCTCCCACACACCCACTACCCTCATTGCCCTAGTTACTGTATCAATCCAGCTCCTCCTAGATCTTCCTCTCCTGTGCTGTCCCCCCACCCTTCTGAGCATGATGTTCTTCTCCAAGGACTGATCCCTCCTGGCCATGTGCCCAAAGTATGTGAGTTGGAGCTTCAAAATCCTAGCCTCCAAGGAGAAACTTGGTTTCATCCTCTCCAAGACAGACCTATTTGTTTTCTTGGTGGTCCATGGTATGTTCAAGACTCTTCTCCAGCACAACTCAAAGGCATCAATTCTTTTGTCATCCTTAGTCCTTGTTCAGCTCTCTGATGCATATAATTGCAAAGACCAGAGAGCTCTGGTGGCCCAGTGGCAAGAAGCTGTGCGACAATCCTGAAGATACGCAGTTTGAGGTGACCAGCTGCTCCATGGGAGAAAGATGGGCAATCTCCTCCTGTGAGATTAACTGCTTCTTAAAACCCACCAGAGAATCAACTATGGGTCAGTTCTGATTCTACAGTTCTGACACAACAGCAATAATATCATAATAGATGGGAAAATATTACAGATGGCAATGATTTCATTTTTTGGATTTACAATCAAAACCCGTGGCAGTAGCCATCAGGAAATTTAAAAAAACAAAACAAAAAAAACAAAGCCATGTTGTATTGGGAAAAAAATCTATTGTCAAGAATCTCTCCAAAGTGCTAAAGACCGGTGACGTCCATTTAAAGGCTTAAATGTGTCTGACTGAAGCTACGGTCTTCCTATGCAGCTGAAATTTGGACAATAATAAGGATGACCAAAGCAGAATTGATGCCTTTTGAATTATGGTGTTGGGGAAGAGTATTGAATATTCCATGGACTGCTAAAAGAATAAATAAGTGTCTCAGAGAAAGTGCAACCAGGGTGCTTCTTAGAGCCAATGTCAGTGAAATTTCATCTCACATACATCAATACATCAGCAGGAGAAGCTAGTCCTTGGAAAAAGACATACGGGGAAAGGTCAGTGAAAGAGAGGAAGACCCTCCACAAGACGTTACAATACTATCACAGCTGCTGCTATATGCTGTAGAATATGACTCATAACAACCCTGTGAACAACATATCTGAACTCTGTCCTGTTCTGCACCATCTTCATCATCTCTGACAAACTTAAGCCCACTGCACACGATCACTGTCAATCCATCTCATTGATGATCTTCCTCTTTTTTTGCTGTCCCTCCACCTTTCCAAACATGATATCCTTTTCCAAGGCCCCTCCTAGCAACATGGTCAAAGTGTCTTAGAGGAAGCTTCACCATCCTTGCCTCTAAGGAGCATTCTGGCTGCATATTCTCTAAGACATAACTATTTTTCTTTTCATAGTCCATGATATATGCAGTACTCATCTCCAATACCACATCAAAGGCATCAATTCTCTCATCATCCTTATTCACTGTCCGGCTCTCAGATGCATAGCAAGTGACTGGAAAGACCATAGCTTGAATCAGGTGCACCTTAGTCTTCCAACTGACATTACTGCTTCTCAGTACTTTGGAGAGTTCTTTTACAGATGTATTCAATCTGATTGCCATATAGTCTATCACATGAAGTACATGTTTGTATTTCTTTTAAAAGGTCTTTTCAGTTAATAGATAGTTTAACGTACAACATTGAATCATTCATTCTCCAGTCTAATTTCTATCATCAAGTCCATATTTTCCAACTATGATTACTTCTTTATTGCTTCCAACTTTTGCATTCCAGGTATTAATTATTATGAATGCATCTTAATTGAATGTTTGGTCAACAGGCACGAGCATATCAGAGACTGTGAACATGGAGCAAGGTTCAGACCTGTTATAGCTATGAATCGTAGTTAACTCAATGGCACATAACAACAACAAATCTATCAAAGCTCTGGTGGCATCGTCTGTGGGGAGTTGTACTGCGAACCTAAAAGGTGGTGTTTGGTAGTTTGAATCCACAAGCTGCTCAGTAGGAGAAAGATGAGTAATTTCCTATATAATTGATAGCCTCAGAAAACCTGCTGGAGGGTCAGCTATAAATTGGTTCTGGCTTGACAATGACAGCAGTGAGCCATAATCTATTAGGAGACTGAAGTTCTCTAAGAACCAGTCAGCATCTGCATGAGCAGAAATATTCTCCCTTACAATTGCAGTCATGGGGTGTGTGGGGCAGGCAGTGGAGGGAAAAACAGTAGACCAGATACATATCTATCAACTAGAAAACAACATAAAGATTGTTGTTGCTGTTATGTGCCGTCAAGTTGCTTCTGACTCATAGTAACCCTATGTACAACAGCCCTAAACCCTGCTCTATCCCATGCCATTCTCATTGTATCTGACACACCTACCCCCACAACCCCAGTCACTGAATCAATCCATCTCATTGACGGTCTTCCTCTCCTGCACTATCCCTCCACCCTCCCAAGCATGATGTCCCTCTCCAAGGACCAGTGCCTCCTTGTAACATGTCTAAAGTATGTCAGCTGAAGCTTCAGAATCCTTGCCTGCAGGGAGCAATCTGGTTTTATCCTCTCTAGGACAAGCCTGTTTGTTCTCCTAGCAGTCCATGTTATATTCAACACTCTTCTCCAGCACCACACCTCAAAGGCATCAATTCTCTATCATCCATAGTCATTGTCTAGCTCTCTGATGCCTAGCAAGCACTTACGAAGACTATGGCCTGGATAAGGCACACCTTAGTCTCCTGCCTGACATTGTTGCTCTTCAGTACCCTGGAGAGGTCCCTGACAGCAGACTTTCCTAATGCAATTCATCTCTCAATTTCCTGACTTCTGGTACCAAGAATGTTGATTGTGGAGACAAGCAAACTAAAACTATTAACAATCTCAATCTCTTCACCATCCATATGATGCTGCTAATTGGCCCAGTGGTGAGAATCTTTGTGTTCTTGATGTTGAACTTCAATCTATATTGAAAGCTGCAGTCCTTGATATTCTGCAGCAAGTGCTTCAGATTAAACACACTAATTTTTTTCTTTTAGTATTTTTTTTTACTGGTTTACTTACCAAGTTTGTATGCATTGTTTTTCATACCAGATCTTTCCCATTTGCTTTACCCACTCCTCCCTCTACTCATCAAATTGTGGGACCCTATTACTCCCTGCCCATTCTCACCCCCTGCTCCTAACTTCCCTCCACATGGACTCTCATACCCATTTTACTAGTTATCTTTCTATTTCTACAATAATTATTTAATACAGTATTTGTCCTCATGAGACTGAGTTAGTTCAATTAGCATGATGCACTCCAGTCCCTCCAGAGTTATATAGTAACGTCTGAAGTCATTGCTCCTGCAGGTTGCATAGTATTCCATCATGTGAATGTACAATAATTTCCCAATCCATTTGATTGTGGCTGAACACTTGGGCTGTTTCCATGATCTTGCAATGGTGAATAATGCTGCTATGAACATTGATGTACAAATCTCTGTTTGTATCTCAGGTCTGATTTTGGGAGGTAGGAGTATATTCCAACCAGTGGAATAACTGAGTCATATGGAATTTCTATGCTCAGCTTTTCTGAGGAAGCGTCAAACTGCCTTCCAGAATGATTGTACCATTGTACGATCCCAACAACAAGGTATAAAAGTTCCTATCTCGCCACATCTTCTCCAACACTTACTACTTACTGTCCTGTTAAACTCTGCCACTGCTCCTGGGGTAAGATATTTCATTGTGGTTTTGATTTGCATCTCTCTTATTGCCTGTGATTTTGAGCATTTCTTCATGTGTCTATTCGCCATTCAATTACCTTCCTCTGTGAAAGGTCTTTCCACTCGACCTAATAATTCTTGAGTATCTCTGGCAAAGCAGGAGGAAATCTTTTAATTTTACAGTATCTCTCGCAAAGCAACACAAGAACTCCATAGCTAGTAAATATTGGGAAGGAAGTTGGAAATGCGAAGTTACACATCATCTTAAAAGGCATTTTATTCACACATATAAAAGATATTTCCTGAGTGTCTAGTATTCTAGCTGCTAAAAAAAAAGCACTGTTCTGGACACAAGAAGCTTAACAATAAGCACAAATCTTAGCCTTAGAGTTTAAATCTGATTGAAAACAAGCAGACAGCAAACAAATATCAGATGTTTATGAGTGCCATGGATAAAAAAAAAAAAACCAAAGGAACTAGTAACTATTAGGAGTGATGAGCTAAAACTATCACTTATTAGTGAATGCTTGAGCAAAGATCTAAAGAAGATTATAAAGAGTAAGGTCCGCCAGTATCCATCAAAGAGCATCCCATGCTGAGAGTACAGCAGGTGCAAAGGCCCTTGGGTAGAAGGCTAGCCAACATGCTGGAGAAAAAGCCCAGAATCTAGAATGGCTGTATAAGAATGGATGGGGGAAGAGGTGTAAGGATGATATTGAGTAATCAATGGGGGGAGAAGAGAAAGACTAGATAGATCAGGGAGGACTTTGTGGATCACACTAAGGACTTAGACTCACCTAAAAATAGAAGGTATTGAAGAGTGCTTTGCACAGAAATTACTTTCTGCATGATGCTTTAATATGATGACTATGGCTGCAGTGTTGAGAGCTATCTCTCGGCAAGGGTGCGGATAAAAGCAAGAAATCTAGGTAAGAGGTGTCAGAGATGGGAAAGGAGTGTCGGGTAGATAGGAGAGCAAACCAGAAAAATAAAGTAGAAATTCAGCGTGTCTTTGCCAAGGAAAATGATTCAACAAATTGTGGAAACTATCAAACAATATCATTAATATCACATGCAAGTAAAATACTGCTAAATATCATTCAAAAACCAATTAGAACAGTACATAGATACGGAACTGCCAGAAGTTCAAGGAAGATTTAAAGAGGCTGTGGCACCAAGAATATCATTGCTGATGTCAGACAGATCCTGGCTAAAAGTAAACAATACCAGAAAAATGTCTATGTATGCTTTATTGATGATGCAAAGTTATTTGACTGTGTAGATCTTAACCAGTTATGGATAATATTGAGAAGAATGGAAATCCCAGAGCACTTAATTGTGCTCATGTGAAACCTATACCTAGACCAAAAGTCTGTTGTGTGAAAAGAGCAAGGGAACACCACATGGTTTGAAACTAAGAAAGAAAAAAAAATAAATAAATAAACTGAAAAACCAAAAACAAAACTAAGAATGGCATGTGTTGGGTTTGTATTATCTCTCCATACCTATTCAATCTGGATGCTGACCAAATTATTCAAGAAGCTGGACTTTATGAAGAAGAATATGGCATCAATATCAGAGGAAGACTCATCAATAATCTGCATTATATATATGACATAACCTTGCTTGCTGAAGAGGAGGACTTGAAGCACTTGTTCAAAAGATCAATGAATACAGACTTCAATATGCATTGCATCTCAATGTCAAGAAAGCAAACATTTTTACCACTGGACTTATAGGTGACATTATAATAGATGGAGAAAGGACTGAAACTGTTAAAACCTTCATCTAAGTTGGATCCACAACCAATATCCTTGGTGACAGTAGTTTGAAAATCTTGAAACTCAGGAGATATATAGGATGAAGATTCATCAACAACCTGTGTTATGCAGATGACACAACCTTGCTTGCTGAAACTGAGGAGGACCTGAGACATTTGCTGAAGAAGGTCAAGGACTATAGTCTGTAGAATGAATTGAATGAAGCTCAATATCAAGAAAATGAAGATTCTCACCACCAGGCCAATTAGCAGCATCACGATAGACGGAGAACCAATTGAGCTTGTTAACAGTTTCAACTTGCTTAGTTCCACAATCAACACTCTTGGTACCAGCAGCCAGGAAATCAAAAGACAAAATTGCATTAGGAAAATCTGCTGTCAGAGGCCTTTCCAGAGTGCTAAAGAACAATGATGTAAGTCTAGAGACTAAGGTGTGTCTGATCCACATGGTCTTCGCATTTACGTATTATGGATCAGAGAGCAGGACAATGGCCAAAGAGGACAGAAGAATTGATGCCTTTGAGTTGTAGTGCTGGAGAAGAATATTGAAATAGCATGAACTTCCAAGAGCACTAATAGGTATGTCCTGGAGAGGGTGAAGCCAAGCTGTTCCTTGGAGGCAAGAATGTTGAGGCTCCATCTCACATATATTGGATATGTTGCTAGAAGGGACCAGTTCTTGGAGAAGGACATCATACTTGGAAGTATAGAGGGACAACACAGGAGAGGAAGACCTCAGATGAGATGGACTGACACAGCAACTAAAGTAATGAAGGTAAGTGTGTCAGAGACAGTGAGATTGCCCAGGACAGAGCTATTGTGCATAGAGCTGCTACGAGTCATGGTCGACTCAATAGCACATAACAAGGACAACAACATTGCACTGGGAAAGTCTGCAATTAGGGGCCTCTCCAAATTGCTGAGGAGTAATGATATTAGTTTAAGAATGTCTTTCATACAGGCCATGGTCTTTCCAATCACCTGCTATGAATCTGACATATGGAAAATAAATAAGGGAGACAGAAGAAGAATTGATGCCTTTGAGCTGTGATGTTGAAGAAGAACACTGAACCTCCCATGGACTGTCAAAAGAACAGATACATCTTGGAGAGGGTGCAGCCAGAGTGCTCTTTGGAGGCAAAGATGATGAGCTTCACCTCACATATTTTGGGCATGTTGCTAAGAGGGGGCTATTTCTTACAGAGAGGCATGGTGCTTGGAAAGGTCAGCAAAAGAGAGGAAGACTTTCCACCAGGTGGACTGAAACAGGGGACTGCCACAGTGGGCTCTAGTGTGTCAGGAAGTCTGAGGATAGGACAGGGTTCAGATATGTTGTTCATAGGGTCACTTTGGGTTGGACTTGACTCCACAGTATCTAACAACAATTAGTGGGTCAAGTGCTTTCACAAAATAGGGGTAATGAAATATTTCAAGTGCTACTGACAGGTCAAGTAAAATAAGGACCAGTCCCTAGGCACTAACCACACCACAGCCACATGGAGGTCACTAGGGATGAAGTGTGAGAGGAAGAGAACCTGAGAAGAATAGGAGACACAGAGTGAAACTCTTTCCAAAGATATTATAAAAGGGACACAGAGTAAAGGGGAGGACATGGAAAAAAGAGGCTGCTTTAATGAAAGCAATTCTAAAACATGTGTGTGCTAGTATGAACGATTTGGCACCAGAGACATCTTCAGGCTGGAAGTGAGAGGGGTGGTGAAGTGTCAGAGGGCTGTCCACAAGTAAACGTAAAGGGATGGAAAAAGATCAAGTGCATGTACAAGTGACAGTGGGCCTTCACTTAGAGCAACTAAACCTTCTCATACACCCCAAGTAAAATTTTTCAGGAAGTACAATTAACACCAGCAGGCAGAAAATACATTGCACTGGGAAAATCTGCAATTCGAGACATTTCCAAATTATTGAGGAGTAGTGATGTCAGTTTGAGGTTTAAGGTGCGTCTGATTCAGGCCATAGTCGTTCCAATTACTAGCTATGTATCCAAGACCTGGACAATGAATAAGGATGACAGAAAAAGAATTGATGCCTTTGAACTGTGGTGTTGGAGAAGAGCACTGAACATCCCATGGACAGCCAAAAAAAAACAGATATGTCTTGGAGAGAGTGCAGCTCAAATGCTCTTTGGAGGCAAGAATGATTAGGCTTCACCTCACATACTTTGGACATGATGCTAGAAGGTGCTATTTCTTGGAGAGGGACATGATATTGGGAAAAGTAAAGGTCGGTGAAGGAGAAGAAGATCCTCAATTAGGTGGATTGACACAGTGACTGCTGAAATGGGCTCTAGTGTGTCGGGAAGTATGAAGATGGTGTAGGACAGGACTGGGTTCAGACCTTTTGTTCACAGGGTCACTATCAGTCATACTCGACTTGATGGCACCTACCAACAACTATTTGAAGGAGCCTTAGTGACACAATTGTTAAATGCTCAGCTATTAACCATGAGGTGGTATGTTCAAATTCACCAGAAACTCTGGGTGAAAAATGACTTGGGCATCCATGCCTGTACAGACTGCAGCCTAGGAAAACCCTCTGGGGAAGTTCTCCTGTGTCTCAGGATTGCTATGAGGAGGAATGGCCTCCAAGGGATACACCATCAAGAAGTCTAGTTCAGGGGAGCTCTGGTGGCCTAGTGGAAAGAAGCTGCACTGCAATCCCAGAGGCACACGGTTCAAATCCACCAGATGCTCTGCCGGGAAAGGAGGGACAATATCCTTCTGTACCAGTAAGATCTGATTTGACGGTACACACACACACACACACACACACACACACACAAATAAAATAATAATTTATAAAAAAAAAAAGACGTCTAGTCCACCCTGGAATATTGGATCTAATAACACATGAGAGGAGGCAAAATTAAGTCAAAATGTCACATAAACCAAAGCATAAATATTCGATTACATCATGTACCAAATAATTTTGTTTGCTTTGGGTTTTATCCTTCTCAGACTGTCCTTGCGGTATGTTAAAGCCACAATCACACCTGGTGGACAGATGGTTCAGGTGTGAGCAGGGTTGTCATGAAGCCTTGCACTTACACTATGAAAAATAGTGAATGATGCCTTAAAAATGTCAGCGAAAGGTATTCTTACGCTCTTGGTAAAATCAATAGAAGAGTTCCAACATTCACAACCAAATATTGTAAATATTAATATCATAAGGGGAAATGTTAAAATGCCTTTTTCTAATATCACTTAAAGGGCAACTATTTCTCCCAGGTGTCACTGAGTTGATTCTAATTCATCGTTACCTCACACGTATCTGAGTAGAAATGAACTCCATTGGCTTTTCCATTGCTGATTTTTCAGAAATAGATGGGTTTCCAGACTTTTCTTTGAGGCATCTCTGGTTAGGCTAACATCTTCAATTTTTCCAGATGAGTTAAGCACATTGAGTGTACCATCCAGGAACTCCTAAGTAGCAACTCTACTCATTTTAATTAAGTCAGAACCGACTCCTAGGTGATTGGTTATTCAAGTCTGTAATCACATAGGAAGACATTGCCTATAGTAAATATCCTTTAACAACAGCTCCTGAAAAGCGCTGGTGGATTCAAGCTGCCTTTGGTGGATATGGCCTTTGGGTTAGCAGTACAACTAACTGTCTACGTACTAAGCCATGAAAGCACCTATGCCGTAACCTATAGTTGTAACTACATAGTTAGGTGCCCTGCTCGCTAAAGAGTTGTGCTGCCAACCCGAAGGCAGGCAGTCTGATCCACCAGCTGCTCTGCAGGAGTAAAAATGATTCTGGTCAAAGAACTGAATCCTGAGTCACTCCTGACCCTTTAATGTATAACCCATCACCTCCTCGGTAAATCTCAAAACTTAGTATGGTTTATGAGTTCAGTGTGGCCATTACAAAGAATTATCAAACCTAGCAAAGAGGTATAGAGCATCATGGCAGAGCCAGCTAGTATCAGAACTGGTAAAGAACTGAAGGGTAGACGTATGTTTGACCTGAACTTCACAGGAGTCAGCCTGGGGCTGATGTTGATCTTGATTCTCCTCTCTCCTTCTGGAGTTGCAAGACCTCTAATGTCACTGCATCACTTTTACAGAGACAGAGAGAAATCCCCAATCGTTCAGGCATTAGGCCTCTTGAAAAGTCTAGACTCATTACTTCATCCCCAGCTAAGCCACTCAAGGCTCTCCAAGAGCTATGCCGAGATGGATTTCCTGTTTCATCATTTACTCCCATCATCTTGCCAAACACACACCAGACCCTTGGAGGCTCTGAGACAAAGGAGGGGGAGATAATGGGTCTAAGCTCTGTATTTGGAGAGTGCCTTAAAAAGGTGTTCTCTACCTCAGTACAAAGCATATGGCTGCTTCGGAGTATCCTATCTAGATCCTGCTTTCCAGAGGAAAGCTGTGTTTATAGGATCTACCATTTCCATCTTCTCAGAAAGAGCTTGCCAGGTCATAGTTCAGTGAATTAGTAGAATGTGAGAACTACCCTGGTTGTAGTTCCAAAGATTGTCAGAATTTCAGTCCCACTGGACGTTTCTCCTGGTGACACTCTAGATTAGTACTATCCAGAGAACTTGATGCAATGGTGGAAATGTTCTATATCTATGCTGTCCAATATGGTAGCCATGGGCCAATTTATATGCCCTTGGAGAAAGAATATCAAGATGCTTGGAGGTGTAAGAAAAGGAAGAAAGTTCATGCTCTGGGGTGCTTTCTTGGAGACAATCTCTCCATACCCACAAGCTATGAGGCATAGTTTCTGGTCTCCCCAACCACTTAAATCTTCTCCAAGTCTTCAAGGGCCAGATCAAGCCTCATCCTCACAGCTTCCTCACTGGACCACATGAGGACAACAGTAATAAGGGGAACATACCTTCCTAGGAGACTTGAGAAACTTCCAACTGCTAGGGCAATCAAGAATGGCATCTCCAAGGACATGGCGATGTTAATGAGCGCTTTAAATAAGAAATGAAATCTGAACCAGTTGAGTTATGGAGTCATACATACAAAACAGAGATCCTAGAGTGAACAAGAGTGCAGAAGCAAGAACCCCAAGGTATGCTGAGCATATGGGAAGGAGACCAGTCTGACTCTTACCTGCTTTGCACAGGGGACTTACTGGAAGATAGAACAGGAAATGTGTATTTCCTGCCAGATGTGAGGTCATTCCAAGTTTGGATGGAAGAGGGTCTTCCATGCTATGCTATGTCTGACCTGTATTTAGTAGGAAATGGGGAGTCTTGACATATTTTTTTAACATAACTGGAGGAAAGCAATACTATATGAAGAATGATGTGTTGAAGGTGAGTACATGGGAAAAGTGTGAAAAGAGCCTGGGACAATGAGGACAACTGCAATCCCATATTCCATCCTTTTCTGATTTCCAGGAATGTCTTCTCCTCTTTCAGCAGCTCCAAGCCTCCCTATGAACTCTGCCTTTTATGCCAGTGGAGAATCATCACACTATGCATTGTTGCTGGCCTTTCTGATACCCACTTCAACCTCAGCAAGAGAACCCTGACTTCACTGGGCTGCATGAATCCCACCCAGGGGGAGTCGGGATTTATCTAAGTTAGTCAGACTGACCACCTTTCCCTTTGCCAGTGACCGTGGTGGGCATGAAGTGCAGTGATGGTTAAAGAAATACATGGGGAAGAATTCTGAGATTTTTAACTTATTATTATTTTCCTCTCTTCAGAGGAAAATGAACAATGAAGTTCCTAGTCTAAGCCCTTTTCCTTCATGGATCCTGTCAGACGAACTTGAAGAGTCATCTTGCAGCCAATAGGAGTCAAGACAGACAATGAAGCTCACTCGCTGAAAATGCTGCTGTCAGTTGCTGTGGAGTCAGTGCCATCAGAGAGTTGGACAATGACTAAGGAGGATAGAAGGAGAATTGATGCCTTTGAGCTGTGGTGCTGGAGAAGAGTATTGAATGTACCCTGGACTGCCAA
>NW_006399807.1:5782820-5786738 GCF_000299155.1 Elephantulus edwardii
TTAGGGCTGTTGTACATAGGGTCGCTATGAGTCGCAGGCGACTCGACGGCACATAACAACAACAACAACATCTTAAAAGGTTCATGAACCTCTTAAAACATATCCCCAAAGAAGACATTCAGATAGCAAACAAATACATGAAGAAATGTTCAAAATCCTTAGCTCTAAGAGAGATGCAAATCAAAACAACCATGAGATATCATCTCACCCCAGGAAGAATAGCAAAATTTAACAGAACAGCAAACATCAAATGCTGGCAAGGTTGCGGAGAAACTGGAACCCTTATTCACTGTTGGTGGGAGTATAAAATGGTGCAGCCACTATAGAAGGCTGTATGGTGCTCTCTCCAAAAGCTGCAAATAGAAATACCATTTGACCCAGCAATTCCACTACTGGGAATATACCCTAAAGGAACCATCACTGCCACCCAGGCAGATATATGCACAACCATGGTTTTTGTGGCTTAGTTCACAATAGCAAAGAGTTGGAAACAACCTAAGTGCCCATCAACAAATGAATGGATAGAGAAGTTCTGGTGTTTTCACACAATGGAATACTATGCTTCACTGAAAAATAAGGAACTCATAAAATAATATTTTAAATGGGTGGCCCTGGAGGACATTATACTGAGTGAAATATCTCAGTCACAAAAGGACAAATACTACAAAGTGCCACTGTTGTAAAATGGGACTGACATCAAGGTTGGGGTGAGACTGAGAAAGATTGGATAAATTATGTATACTGCATTGAAACAGATGAGGGAGAGAACTGTTTAAAAGCAATATATGATTGGGTATTATGGTCATGACAAGAGTCCAAAATGAAGGCTGCATAGTGGAGTGGACTTGGGGGGAGAGAGTGTATACCAATGAAAGAATTTTTCTTTTACTTTTCAAACAGAAGAGCGAACTGGGGTGGGGGGAGGGATGGGCAGAGAGAAAAGTACAACAATGAATAAATATGAAAATCCAAAGTCTCTGTAAATGTTCATTAAAATTAATTTTAAAAAAGTTAAAAAAAAATCCCAACCCAAAACATATCCTACCTCATCTCATGCTCAATTTGTTCTCCCGAGAAAGTAAAAGATACTCAACACAAGTTTATTTTTTTCCTTTGTCAAAATTATAATTTAGTGATGCAAGTGGGTATTTCCCCCTCTTTTATCTTCCAAAAGACAGAGCTGAAGCATACTCCCCCCCAGTTGCCTGCAGGTAGGAGCATGACACAGTTTAACACCTTGACATGAGCACCATGGGTACACTTTGTGAGATCCCTGAACAAGCTAGATAAGGAACCTACCATCCAGAGGCTTCCTTCCTTCACATCGCATCACAAGGCAGAAGAACATACATGCATTTCCATGAATCTCCTTGCTCACATACTTGAAAAAATGATTTTCAGATTATTTTCTTTTTCCTGTTCAGGTTCAACCATGGCCTTCCTGACCTCACTCTAATGTCATCCTCAGGACATCTACACATACATATGCATTTATCTTCGAGTTCAGAAAAACCTTTTATACACCTATTCTGGTTGGTCCTGTATTTATAAATTTTAGTTTACAGTTATGTCCCTCACCACCTTGTGTCTCTAGAGAAGCCATATTCATTTTTGTGTCCCTCCCCAGTGTACAGAATAGAAACAGTTGTACTAAATTGAGCTGAATGGAAGTAATTTAAGGTTTGAGTATTTGGGTAAGAAGTCAAGGCTTATTACCATTTCTCTCTAAGAACTGAGGAATGACCAAATGGTCCTTAGCTAATCCACCTTCCCAGCACTGGACTCCAGGGGTGAGTATTGACTGTAGAAATTTAAGTGGCAGCGGGACTGATGGATGGCCACCACCCTCATAAAGAGCGGTGGGACACAGTCTCCAGCCACAGCCTCAGGGTTCCAAGTCCCATGAAACTTTATGGCATTGTTGCCATGGCGGTCACGGATGTAACGAGGTATGGAGGCAAGAAAGGAAATACCCTCAGAGGTGAGCCCCTGGTACGAGCCCATTCACAGGCAAGAGCAAGTGACTTAACCTCTTGGAGCCTCAGTTTCTCCATGTATTAAGAGGAGATAACACTATAATTTCACTGAGTACAATAAACACAGTAATACGTGTAAATATATGGTGACTAGCACATAATAGGTCCTCAATAAATTATGACAAGTCCCTTTTCCTTCCTCATTTTTAGGAATATGAGTTTCTGTTCATTTCATTTTGCCCAAGTGAGATGTTTTGATTTTTAATTTTAAAACATGAAACTAAGACTTGCAGGACTCTGAGGTTAATGGTGGGCATAACCCCATGGTTTCCAGCAAATGAGCCTTCCCAATGATCAAACACAGCCAGACTGACATCTGAAATTGCCACTGAAGAGTGATCTGCTCTCCCCAACTCCACAGCAACTCAACAGCCCTGCAGGCTAGGCTGGGCTTCCACTGGGCAAGTGATTTTCTTCTGGGTCACTTCTTGGACTTTTGGTGAATACACAAATAGCAGTTACTCATTAGCAAGTGCAAACACCACCTCCCTCCCCAACAAGCAGCAGTCTAGGGTCTAGGCTACACTCCTGACTGAAATTGCTCATCAGCATTTGTGTGAAACACTCTAATAAAAACACTAAAGATTATCACGCTAAACCAAACTGAGGTTATGGAGCTTTCTTTATTCACCCCCAGGTGACTTCAATCACCTGGAGAGAGCGTCCTTCACATGAAGCTCTGATGTGCCTCCCCTCCCCATATCCACGTCCTCACCAAACCCTCTTCTTTCCTTTAGAAAAACAAACCCAGATGTCAAACACCAAATAATACTTCTCCAGGGAAAGACGAAGTTCTGCCTGGGTGAGGAGCACAATGACCAGGTGGAGAAGAGAAATACAGGTGTGTCAAAGGGGCAGCACCCAGAAGAGACAACTGGGAGGGCTGCACTCTGTACCTCTGCCCACTGAAACCTTTACAGTGTGCGCATGTGTCATCCTCCTTGTGTGTCTGAACTACAGCCAACTCGGAGACCAAGAGCTGTCTGCGCCAGGCAGAGATAAGCACACTGTGTGTGGGAAAGTGGCTGAGGTTGCAAGAAGGGGGAGCGGAGCATGAGTGATGGACTGCACACACCACAGAGACTGGAGGAGGAGAGATGGAGATGGAGATAGGAAAAGAAAAAGTTCTGAAAAAGCATTTGCTCCTCCTCCTTGCCAGACGGAGACTCCTGGGTCCCTGCATGCTTTGGACAGCCCTCACGGTCTTTTTCCTGCCTATCAAGAGGTCTTTAAAGTGGAGACTCAAGCTCAAAGCTACCAGTCTTCCACTAGTCTATCTCAATGCACAGTGATCCTGTAGGACAGAGAATTGCTCCAGAGGGGTTCCAAGTCTGTAAATCGTTATGGAAGCTAACGGCCACATCTTTCTTCAACAGAGCAGCTAACGGGGCAGAGCCTCTGCACTTTCCATTAGCAGCCAAGTGTTTTAACCACCACACAAGCAGAGTGCCTAAAGCTGAGATATGATCCTCGTCTTTTGATAAGAAGAGCCTGTTATAACCGTTGAGATGAGGGGCTCTTTAAGGACAATAATATTCCAGACAGACGACCCTTCCTAAGGGCAATGGGCCCCTCTATCCTCACTTTTTTTTTTTTTTTTTGCAGAATCAGCTGCAAGTGTGCAGCTGTGGGTCTCAGGATGCCAGGAAGACCAGCATGTATAACCAATGGATAACTTGTGAGGGTGAACCACTCAGCACCCACGCTGTAAGCCTGGGTGAACACAGGGCTCACGAGATGAGACTGTAGTCATTCTGACTCAGTGTGCTCTCATCGTTAGATTCCAGTTTATGGAATGGTACACAGTGGTTGGAGCAACGAAGAGCAAGAGTGAAGTAGAGGCAGAGCCTCAGTCAAGTGAAACGTTATTGTTGTTGTTGTT
>NW_006399807.1:5786838-5794976 GCF_000299155.1 Elephantulus edwardii
GCGCAGAAGGGGAAGACCCTCTATGAGGTGGATTGATTCAGTGACTGGGGTAATTGGGATGGGTGTGTCAGAGGCAGTGCGATTGGCACAGGGTAGAGGAGGGTTTAGGGCCGTTGTACATAGGGTCACTATGAGTCACAAGCGACTCGACGTCACATAACAGCAACAACAACATATTGGAAGCAGGAGTGGCATCCATGTCCTAGACAATATGCCTCTGGAAACTCTTTGAACTTTGATAAATATCCATAGTTGTAGAGGGGCTTCATGGTTTTTGATCACAGAGTCACTACGAGTCGGGTTCGACTAGAAGGCAATCAACAATAACAACATAAATAGCAGAACAAAAACACTATCTGGTCCTGTGCCATGTTCAGGATCACTGGCATGTTTGAGTCCACTGTTACACTTCCATGTTGCTCTATTCCACCAAGTATCTCTTGTTCACCCCGCCCCCTACCCACTACTTTAGCAAAGAACAAACAAACAAATATACGCTGGAGAAGGCACAGCCAGGGTGCTCTCAGAGTTAAGGATGGTGAAGCTCCATCTCACATGTTTTGGGCATTTTGTTAGGAGAGACCTTGGTAAAGGACATCATGCTTGGAAAGGTGGAGGGTCAGCTAAATAGAGGAAGACTTCAATGAGATGGATTAACACAGTGACTGCTCAAGTATATCAGAGATAATAAGGATAGTCAGGGCAGAGTTCAGATCTATTGCTCAGGGGGTGGCTGTGACTCATAGTTGACTGCACCTAACAATCACCGGGCAGATAGAAATGTGTCAGGAAAAGGTGTGCTGAATCTGGGGAGTGCTCAGGACTCTAAATGACATATCTGTTACCATCTAGCTCACTGAGAGTCTCAGTGGTCCAACCTGAGTGGGAAGCCCCCTCCCGCAAACCAGGATGGGGCATGATGAGCCGGGTGTGTTGGCTGTCAGATCTTCACTGCCTAGCATGCTTTATGGACACAGACTGAAACTCAACCATATGTTAAAGTTAATTGCAAACATTTGCTCCGAAGAGAGCTCCATTTTTCAAGCGCCCACGGAGATCTGGTTACGCCAGTGGCTGAAGTATCAACAATTCTTACTAGTTCATTGCAAGTTTCAGGACCAATGTAAGATTGGCAACTGAAGTATAAAAGGACCTTCAATTGTACTTCCCTTCCCTTCTTTCCACACTGTCCCCTCTCCACTGGGCTCAAACAAGTGTATAGTTCAGGTCCAAGAGTATGTAACTCATCCATCAACACTGACCGAGGATCCATGATGGGAAGTTGGGAGAACTGGAGCTGCATGGGTAGGGGGAGACGATAGCAGGAAGAAATCGGTGGGGGTAAAGGGTGTGTGAGACTGGACAGAGAAGTCAGTTGGCCATGTTCCACTGTCTGAAGAGTACTGAAATAAAAGGCACAGACAACTCCTGCAGCCCCCAAGGGGACCCAATGCAGTCAGGCTGGTTTGCTAGGGGTCTGCATGGGGTCTAGAAGTGATAGTTATTGATGGTGTGGTTTAGAAGGAGGCTAGTGAGGGTAAACCTGGGGCTGACAGAACCCTCAGCTTACAATGTAGCCTGGAGAGATCCCCAAGCAGCATGGATGGCTGGGAGCAAGGCAGATCTTAGATCTCCGGTCCATGTGGACCAGAGAGGTATTTGTAAACACATTGCTGGCAGCATGAAGAGGAAATAGGAAGACCTTCAATGGCTCAGCCTATGCACTGTACCCACATTCCCACCTGTCCCAGGAGAAGCAATTTTGTGGTTTGAAATTACATCAACCCAGCTGCAAACAGAAGCTAAGAAGAACCTCAGCACTAAGTACTCTAGTTCAGGTAAAAGGGTTTGTAAGAAGTAATTCTTTGAGCTTGCTATTTAAACAAGTATAAATATATTGGATCTGACTGGAAGAGAGAATCCTTTCTGAAAAACCTCTTAAAGGAGTTCTTTGTGAAGTCATCAGTCTCTGAGAGACCTGTCATGCTTATGGGATTTGGACCTCTAAGATCTAGCGAATGTAGAGACCAGGCCTCTCCACAGGGTGGGCCATGTGTTCAGGTCTTTGAAGGAGAGGCTCTCTGGCCAGCTGCACAGGGAAATCACCACCACTTTGTGGGAACCTCCCTCAGAGCAAATCCTGAGCCATCCTATGCCGTTTCATAGTAACCCACTCATACAATAAATTCAAACATACAGATTAAAAAAATAGATAACAAAAGTGAAAAATCTGTTAATAAAGTCATGTCACCCCAGCAACAATAGCAAAGCTCAAAAGGACAGCAAACAACAAATGCTGGCAAGAATGTGGAGAGATCAAAACTCTCATACAGTACTGATGGGAATGTAAAATGGTAAAGCCACTATGGAAGGCACTTCCTCAGAAAGTCGGAACTAGACATACCATGGTCCAGCTAATCTATGACTGGGAATATACCCTAAAGAAATCAGAGCTGTGGCACAAATATATATACACGTTATGTTTACTGCAGCATTTTTCACATGTACAAAGAGATAAGCAAGCCCATGTGTCCACCAATAATTGAATGGATAGAGAAACTATGGCACATTCACACAATGAAATGTTGCACAGTAGTGGGAAAACAATGAAATCATAATACATTACACAAAGTCTGGAAGACATTATGCTGAGTGAAATATCTCAGTCACAAAAGGACAAATAATGCATAACATCACTGTTGGAATATTAGTATCTGGGGGGGGGTGAGAACAGCAGGAAAAGAATGGATAGATAATGAACACTGCACTGGAATGAGTGAAAGGAAGAACAATGCGAAAGAAATAGAAAATTATGTGTATGACAATATCATTAAACAGGGCAAGGTTTACAAAGAAAATTTGGAAAGGGAGGGAAATGTACATGAATGATTGTAAACCAATCTCTCTGTGAACCTTCACTAACATTAAATAGATAAGTAAAAAAAGCAGGAGTGGCATCCACTTCCTAAACAACATGCCTCTGGAAACTCTATGGACTTTGAGAAATTATGATAGTTATAGAAAGACTTCAGGTCTTTCGTTTATAAGGTCTAAACTCAATGGCAATCAACAAAAATAACAACAAAAAGTAAAAAAAAAATTAAAATCACATCAATCAAATAGGGTCTTCTTGAAGGGTCTTCTGATGAAGGCCTCATCACTTTTCTTTGTTTGTTTTTTTTTCTCTTTTGACATGCTTACTACCTCTACTAAACATACTTCCATACTTTTTAATATACAGTCTTATTTTGAATAAAAAACATTTATTAAGTAACTATTGTATTAAAGCACTCAATATTTATGGGTACCACAAGTGCATGCAGCACTCTCTGCCAAGAAATCTGTTAGTTCCTAAGTATGCTCATAAGAGAAACTAAGTGACAATGAAAAAGCATTTAATGATCCAAGATAAGGGTGCAAAATTCCATTAAACTGAACGATGGTTATGAATCAGGCACCAACAGGAGATCATTTACACAGAAATACTCATAGAGAGCTGCCAAAAGGTGGGAGCAAATGAAGACAAAAGGCCCCAAGCCCTGGTCATCCTTACACTCACCATTTACATGGCATGCTCTAGAAGACATACCTCAAAATGTCATGAATTAGATAAAATTATCCATTCCATTTTACAGGTTCAAAAATTTGGTATGCAGGTTAAATAACCTTATACTTTCATCTATGTTTATCTGTAACATATCTATCCTGAATCCCAAGAAGTAACATTTGCTTGGATTTAAAATTGAATTGTTCACCTCCAACTTGATATGTGTCTTAATCTCATTTTAAAAAGTCATTTGATTTACATACAAATAACATTTAACTATTAAATTACATTTCAAAACTAAAAAAAAAAAGTCATTTGACAAAATGTCGAGTATATCCTATTTTCCAGTTATTTCTTCCACAAACGTTAAAGTCAGTCTGATTCCTAGGCAGACCACCAGGTGAGATCCATGTCTAAAGTTGTTATTTGTTTCTTTTTAAAAAGGTATTTGCAATGAAAAAAATGACTGTAAATACAAAATTCAATTATTCTATTTCCAGCCTCATTTCTATCACCAGGCCTGTATTTTCCAAATACTGTTCCTTCTTCCTTGTTTATCACTTTTGCATTCCAGCCACCAATTATCATTAACACATCATGATTGCATGTTCAGTCCATTTCAGACTGCAAGATTTGGTAAAAATGCTCAATTTCTTCCTCTTCAGCTCCAGATGTAGGAGCATATATTTGAATAATAGTCATGTTAACAAGTTTTCCGTGTGTGCATATGGATATTATCCTATCACTCAAAACACTGTACTTCAGGATAGAACTTGAAATTTATTTTTTTTTACTATGATCAAAACACTATTTTTCTGTTTTTCATTCCCTGTATAGAATACCATATGATTCTCTGGTAATGAAAGCTGGTCCATCTCATCTCACTAATACCTAATATGTCGATGTTCATGTATCCCATTTCATTTTTAAGAATTTCCAATTTTTCAACCTATTAACATAATTATTAGTATTATTATCACTATTGCTCATCCTCTCTCATATGTCCTCAGTATTAGATACACTGTTAATGCTCATTGAATACTTCCTAATGGTTGAGTTAAATCATATTATTTTTCATCTTTCTCTGCATATTTCCCTGACCAAAATTTCTCAAGTTCACAATTATTTCAGTGACATCAAGACAAATATCTATCCTCACGAAGCTCACCGTTCAGTAGAACTAGTAATCAAGAATCAGAGAAGACTCCGGAGATAATGGAGTAATTCATAAGATGAAGGCTCAATAATTAATCAAAGAGCTACATTCTTTCCGTCCCTCTGTCTTACTTCCCTTTAGAGTTTAAGTCTATAACTCAGGCAAGGCCTTCTTGTGGTTATTGCATAGTTTTCCAGTCCAAGAAAGCAACTTCTCCACTAAACATGGAATGTTGTTGTTAAATGCCATTGAGTCAACAACAACTCACAGCAACTTTATAAAAAAACGATCTGAAACTTGCCTTATCCTGCACCAATCATCACTATCTCTGATATGCTCAAGTTCATTGTTATAGTAATCGTGTCAAGTCAATGAGTCTTTCCATAAGTTTGATGGGGCTGCACTTGAACCACTAATAGATATTATGCAAATGCTATGCTGTCATAGGTTAACATTACCACTAGGCCAAAAAGGCAAAATCATGACAGATGGTCTGGAGTTCAGGGTTTTTTCAAAGGTACTTTCCTAACCATTGCTTGACTTTGCATTGGCTATCTCTCCAGTCCACAAAGGGATTGGCTAGGCTAGGTCAAATTGAGCAAATCCAGCAGCAGAAGAAGAAACCTCACTACCAGCAAAGAAGAACAAGCAAGAGAATACAATTCATTCTTCAGGACTAGAGCAACAGCCACAGCAGCCATGGCTGAGAACCAGAGACCCGACATCATACGGAGTGGATTTTGGGACAGCTGCCCCCACAGATAGAACTAGAGCTAAGCTAAGAGCTTTTGTCCATATGTGTTGGAAAACTCGAGAGGGGGTTGTGGAGCCAATATTGGCAGGACTGAGAACTTTGTAACACTGGCCTAACGCAATGAGGCTCAAAGCTGAGCGCATTTCGGAAGCTGTCCTGATTGTATTCTGTTCTTAACCTTTTGATTTCCCCAGCATGGTTCTGTGTGGTCTGTGAGTTATCGCCCTGGACTTGGGACCCAGTAAAGCCGTAAGACTGGTAAAGAGTAGAAAGAGGTTCGGGATCATGGGTCATCGATCTGATCTCATGGGAATTCGTTTTGTGTTGTTCATGCTATTGACAGAGACAATTCCCCTTTGTGAAGTAGGTAAAGGTCAGATATGGGCATCCTCACATGACCCTTTCTCTTCACAGATGAGGAAAAGAACTGCAGGTGTCAATGGTTTCATCTTGATTGGATCAACAATCAAAACAGCATTTAGGAGATCAGGTAACTTACTGCACTGGGCAAGGCTGCTGTCAGAGACCTCTGCAAAATAACTGAAAAGAAATTATGTCACTTTGAAGACTAAGGTGCATCTGATTTCAGTCATGATATTTTCAATTACTTGTTACACATCTGAAAGCTAGACAATGAATAAGGATTATATACCAAGAAATTATGCCTTTGAGTTGTGGTGCAGGATGAGAGTATTATGTATTCCACAGATTGCCAAAACAACAAACAGATTTGTCTTGGAGAAGTATCTTTGGAGGCAAAGTTACAACCCTTCATCTCTTACTTTGGGCATGTTGCTAAGAGAAGCTATACCTTGGAAAGGGACATCATACTTGGAAAGGTGGGGTGGGGGGGTCAGAGAAAGAGAGGAAGACCCTTGGTGGGATGGATTAACAGAATGACTATAGTAATGGGCTCAAATGTGTCCGAGATGACAAGGACGGCACAGGATAGGACAGGATTCAGGCCTGTGGTTTATAGGGTCTCTAAGAGGTTCTCAACCCTAGTGCACCTAATAACAACATGGCTTAGACTTCTCAGGATCTAGACCTTGGAACTGGGTGTGGGACAACTTTCCCTCAGTGACTTTGTAATGATGAAAGAGGTGTATATGCAGATTATGTTATCAAGAGTGTCCATTACCCTCATAATGAATATATACAACTTATGCAATAAAACTGAATGGTGCAAATGGTTAACATACTTGGATGCTAACCTAAAGGTCTGGTTCATCTAGAGGCTTTTCAGAAGACAAGCCTGATAATCTACTTCTAAACAATCAAGAAAAAGGCTGATAACCCAATTACAAAATAGGCAAAAGACATGGAAAGAATTTTCATAGAGAAAGATAGTTGACTGGCAAACAGACATGAAGAAATACTCCAAATCGCTCTCAATAAGAGATGCAAATCAAAACCACAATGAGGTACCATCTCACTCCAGTAACAGTGGCAAAGTTTAACAGGGAAGCAAGTAATAAATGTTGGAGAGGATGTGGTGAGAAAGGAGCTCTTATAAATTGTTGGTGGAATCTTAAAATGGTAGAATCTCTCTGGAAGGCAGTTTGGCACTTCCTCAAAAAGCTGACCATAGAAATTCCATATGATCCAGCTATTCCACTACTTGGAATATATCCTGGAATAAGATAACTGAGGCACAAACTGAGATTTGAACACCAATGTTCATGGCAGCATTATTCACCATCGCAAGAACATGGAAACAGCTCGAATGTCCAACCACAAAGGAATGGATTGAGAAATTGTGGTACATTCACACAATGGAATACTATGCAGCCCAGCATTCATGAGCAATAACTTTGAAAATTATTACCCACCTTGGGAGGGACTGGAGAACATTGTGCTTAGTGAACTAATTCAGTCCCACAGGATAAATATTGTATAAGACCATTATTGTAGAAGGAGTATAAGGATACAGAAGGGGTGGGAGAGGTTGGAAGGTGAAGGATGTGGATGTGCAGGGGGAGGAGGGGATTAATCATTGGATTATATAATTTGATAGGTGGAGGGGTGAGGGAAATTGAAAGAATTTGTTTGAATTTGTATTAGAATTTTGTTAATAAACTAGTGAGGGGGTGGGGGGAAAGAATTGAACACCTAATGAATTACAGTTGTACTTTAACACACATGGGGTTATCACAAATCCAAATCAACTATTTGAGAAGTGGCTATACAGTAGAACACTGACATCTGGAGCACATCCCAGGTACACCAGGAAGGGGCTTGATTGTAGGCTATGGTTGAGTCCACTCTTCCTTCTGATCTTATCACAAAATCCTCTTGGAATTCCAGCAACAAAATTCCATGAATATTACATTCCTCTCTAACAAGAAAAATGAAGCAAAACTTTTTAGAGACACAATTAAAATTCATAGTGAATTTGTTTTAAGCAAAAGTTCTCCAAGTTCATTAATGATGACAGTCAATTAATTTTGTTCAAGGCACTTTTTTTTTTAAAAAAGCAGATCTTCAAACCAAATTTCTTACAAAAAAATTAACTAAATGTACCACCATGAACCCTATACTTGGACCAAGAGGCAGTTGTCAGAACAGAACAAGGAAACAGTGTATGGTTCAAAATTGAGAAGAGCGTATGCCAGAGATGTGTCCTGTCTCCATACCTTTTCAACCTGCATGCAGAACACATTATCTGGGAGGCTGGGCTC
>NW_006399807.1:5804551-5821495 GCF_000299155.1 Elephantulus edwardii
ATCAGTGAAATTGTTCTGTAGTTTCCACATTCGGTTGGGTCGCCTTTCTTTGGGATAGGAACAAATATCGATCTCTTCCAGTCAGTTGGCCGAGTGGTCGTTCTCCAGATTTGTTGGCGCAACTTGCTAATCTGCTGTGTCTGGTGGGGCAGGCAGGCCAGAGGGAAGACACTGGCAGCAGGAGGAGGTGGGGACTAGAAAGGCTCTGGGGGGAGGGGGGGGGCACGTCTGCACAATGAAGTTGTCTTGACATCTGCCCACCTCTCCACTCCACACCAGAGCTACCAGCTTTAAGAGGACATCTCTGCCAAGTGCTCCCATTGGGAAAGGACATTCCAGGGCCACGTGGTCATCTGGGAGACCATTCAGGGACCATAAGGAGGACATTTGAGCCTATGTTCAACTCACTCATAGGGGTTTTCCTTTCTATAATACTCCTTTCTCATAATAGGGAAAAAAATGGCAATATCAAAGGTTCATTTACCCATGGAAATCACTGCTCTACGTCGATCCAGGAAAAGCACATGGCTGCCAGGAAAACTCAAGCCCTCATTTGCTCACCGGGCCTCTCCAGCCTTCAGATTCCTGGTGCAGCCTGGCTGCTGGCCGGTCTCCTCCTTCTGCTGGGTGGACTACAAAGCATCCAACAGTACCTAAAATGCTTCCTGTTAGAATGCTGGAGAAACAAGGGGACCTGTTATCCTTCAGCACAAGACTGTAGGCTGGGGTGACATTAATAAAGAAACATAAAGTTCCTTTCTTAAAGTGAAATGCCTGTCCCACAGTTGGGCATAAGGATCCTTAGAGGCTCAGTGATTAAGTGCCTGGCTGCTGTCAAATAGCCATTCAAACTCACCAGCTACACCTCTCCACAAAAGAAAGAGGTAGCTGTTACCCTAAGGAATTAACACTTGCTAACTTTATCTTTGTAGAAGAGATATAGGGAGTTCTGGTGGTGGAATAAGTAGGGAAATGTGTTGCAAACCCAAAGGCCGAGCATCTATGCTTGTTCAGATAAACGAGTCACTCCATTGGGGAAAGATGGTGGTCCCCTCCTGTGTGATGGTCTTGGAAACTCAGTGGAGGGGCAGCTATGAGGCAATGGCAATGAATAGGAAGAAAGAGATCATTGTTATCCCCATTTAAAGATGAGGCACTAGGGGTGCCAACAGCTCCAACAACTTGTCCAAAATCACTGACTTCACAAAGAATGGAGCCCGGGCAATCTAAATCCAGAGTTCCACCTCATAAAACTCCTAGTTCATATTGGATGCCTGATGACGTTTAAATGTTCTAAAGGCAACCTGCCATCAACATCTAACCAACAAGATGACTTACTTCTCTTTGTCTACTGAAAATCTACAATTTTGTGGATCAGACAGGGCAAATTATCTTTCTCTTTTTCTCCTGAGAGAGGAAGGGCTAGGATGGGAGGGATGGAGGGAGGGAGGGATAGAAGAAGGGAGGGGGAGGGAGGGAGGGAGGAAGGGTGAGAGGGAGGGAGGGAAGGAGGGAGGGGGAGAGACAGAGAGACAGAGAAAGACTGAGACAGAGACACAGAGAGAGAGAGACAGAGAGATAGAAAGAATTCTTTTCTGTTAGTAGCCAAGCACTTCAACTACTGAGCAATCAGGGCTCTCTGCTGCATTCTCATCTGTATTCCCTCTTACCCAACCTCTATCTTCACCTACAGTCTACCTGAAAATCATTTGCCCATTAAACCCTGGGGTAAATGGAATAAACCCACACCATCTGCTTCTGAATCACCTCCAGGTATTGACCAGCAGCTCATGGAAGGTGAGGGACTGGGCCGTTTTCAGCACTCACCCTCCATCCACCTGCAGGCCCTCAGGGAGACCGAGGCACAACATGACAAGCAGCACTGAAGGCCTACAGAGTGGCATTAGAGAATTAATCATTATCTAGTTCTGAGGTTGACACTTAAAGAAAGAAAACCCAGAGCCTTCCTTAGAGGTGGTTGTCTGTGCTGTTGATTGCTGTCGAGTGACTCTATGAACAAAAGGCCTGAAGCCTTTCTGTAACTATCATCATTTACCAAAGTTTATAGTTTCCAGAGGCTTGTCATTTAGGAAGTGGATGCCACCCCAGCTTCCAATCCTTCGAGGGACGGATGGTGAAACTTCATCTCACATACTTTGGGCATGTAGCTGGGAGAGGCCAGTGCTTGGAAATAGACATCATGCCGGGATGAAGAAGAGGCATCCCCTCTACAGCATGGGTTGACGTAGGGACGATATCAATGGACTCAAATATCTCAGAGATGGTAAGAATGGCACAGAAGAGGGGAAGTTTCAGAGTCCCTGTGACTCCTGGTGATGGAGCTGAGAGAAAAATACAAAGTAGAAATCTCACAGTAGCCAAGAGTTGAGGCATCCAAGAACATAGCAATGAGATGACAGAAGAAAATGAATGCCTTTGAGTTGTGGTGTTGGGTTACTGAATATTCCATGGATTGCCAAGAGAACAAACAGATATGTCTTGGAGAGGGTGAAGCCAGACTGCTCCTCAGAAGCAAGAAGGGTGAGGCTTTGTCTCACATATTTTGGGCATGTTGCTAGGAGAAGCTATTCCTTGGAGAAGGACATCTTACATGGAGGGAAGGCAAAGGAAAGGAAGACCTTCGACTAGGTGGGTTAAAACAGTGGCTGCACCTATGGGCTTGAGTGTGTCAGAGATTGTGAAGTTGGCTTAGGATAGGACAGGGTTCTGATCTATTGTGTATAGGGTTGATATGAGTCATATTTGAGTCGATGACAAATAATAATAATAATAGTAATAACTGCTATATCACATCCAGCAAGAGCCTTACCCCAGCCAGCCAGAACCAGAACAGGGCACCACACACCGAGCAGCAACCCTACACCAAGAAAGAGATGCCTCAGTTCAGACATTCTTCTGAAATTCTGGCTTGAGGATCCCAGAAGTTAAAATTTCACCACCAGCGGTATATCCTATGGGCAAACAATGAATCTTCATTTGTCAATAAGTTTCAGAAGAGAATCTGAAGCCTTTTGGTACTGGGTTGCAAATTGATCAAGCTTGTTCACCAGAGGCTGAAATCCGTTATCCTCTGACATGAACTCTGCCATCTGTGAGCAGTGGATGAACACGTCATCCAGGGGGAGCAAGTTTATCCCTGAAAACCAGTGCTGCAGTCAGCAAGCACTTGCCCTAAAGTGCCTTCTGCCTATAGCAGAGCCTGGGAAGACACCTCAGAGTGCCCAGCTCAGTGTTCTGCTCACAATAGCAGTCACAGCAAGTATTTCCAGAATCGACAGCATACTGATTTTCATCTTGCAGGCAACTTGAGAGATGATCTAAGAGGGAAGCTGCTATTGACTCCAACTGCTGTGCTGTCCCTTACTTGACAGAAAAGGGGTGCTGACATTTAGTTCATGTGTTCTTTTAGTGAAGAAAAGCCCAGCTTCCTTATGTCTTCATTTCTTCATCATCCGATGGATTCAACCACACATGATCAGAGAGTATTATTCAAAAAAGCATATATTGCGTCCTCCAGAAAACGCATAGGGCAAACTTATGCTCCCAGTAGCATCTCTGGAATAATAAAAATAATTTGTATTATTAGTTCCGACAAATGACCCCAGTTTGGGCTTATGTGACTGCGTCTCTCCACTACAATAAACATATCAACTGCCCCAAAGATTCTTAAGTGGAGATTTGGAGGGAGGGCTGGAGCGAGTCGTTTACATGACCCCTTTCCATCTCGCTGTCCCCCTCTCCCCTGGGGCGGGCAAGTGCTCGTTTTACTGCCTGGCAACCAGGCTGGGACTAAGCTTGCAAAAATATGAGTGTTTTTTTGGCTGGAGTACTGGAGAGCCTGCAGCCCTATGGAGAGAGAAAAATTGAACACACCAGGCCGTGGCTCCAGAAAGGGGAAGAATTAGGCTTCACACCGAGCAGGCTGAACCATGGCATTCTTTAGATAATGCTTAACAAACCCCCAAACAAAGGCAGCCAACTTAGCTGCATGTTCGTAAAATGTATTCTCAGCAGATTCTGGCTTATTGAAGGACTTGGTTGCTTTGCATCCAAGGGTCCCCATCCTAAGCTTCCCTCCCAGTCCCTAAGCTTCCCGTTTTTCCGTTTGGCTCCCCTTGTTTAAATTCCTATGGATTCTGCCAATCAGAATTCCTCACCTCGGGCTCAGGGGGGCTTAGCAACCAAGGTAAATGGTAGTGATTTTAAAATGTGGTCCCACCCCTTACAAACAACTGCCCCCACCTCAACACACCTCACTGCCAGGCCATCATCTGAGTTAGTTCTCAAAGTGCTGACGGCTGGCTTCTTACAAGATGAAGAGAAATGGATTTCTGGGATTCTTCTCCGAGTCTTAAAAATCGCACCTCTTCTGACATCACTCATAATTATTCCATGACATACTAGTCTGTTTATTATCATGATGCTAAAAGTTGCAACTTGAAAGCTCAGTCCATTGAGATTGACCACTGTCACTGTGACTTATAAAACCATCATGATCTAAGCTTGGTATTATTTGTATTCATGTGCCCACACAGAAAGCAGCTTGGCAAACAGGCCAGCATGTTTCTATGGTTCTGACTGTTTTTCTATTGCAGAATTTGCAGGGCTGGGTAGAAATGGAGAAAGGTATGGAAGCAGGGTTATCTATCTGGATCCAACAAACATTGCATTTTATTATTACTAAACACAGTCCCCAGTGATTTCTGCTTTCTGTGGGATCTCCTCTCTCTAGTATCGAGGTACTGGTGTATTGGAATGAGCCCTTTGCAATAGTCGGGTGGAAGGAGACAGGAATTTAAAAGGCCGAAGGCTAGATGGCTGTACTCACACACAGTCTACAAATTTAATGTGATCAGTGCTTTCTCCGCAGCTTAAGAAGGCATCTCTCCACCCCAGGATACAGGGAATTAGCCCTGGTGGCTGGAATCCCACCAGCACCCCTTGCTAACTGTGACCTCAGGCAAGATTCTCTGTCAGAGGCCTTCTCTCCCATAAAATGAGAATAACCATTCCTAGAGCCCTTCCAGAGCTCCCCCCAGGAATGAAAGGGATAAGTGGCATAAAGCACTTTTAATGCCTCTAAGAAAGAAGATGTAGATACGCAAGAGGCTGAGCTCACACAACCTCCAGTAGTCTGGGGTTCTTAGGGGAGGGGAGCTGGCCTGAATCCTTGCCTCTGCTGAGAAGTGTCAGCTGACAAGGGACACTCAACCCACAAAAGCAGCCTCAAGCTTCAACAGAACTGGAGCTGAAGTCTGCATGAACCTGTGACCTCAGCATGCATAGATTCAGGTCTGACAGGTCGAAGCGGTGACCAGAAACAGAGAAAGAGACCAGAAAATATGTGTCAAGAACAACATAGAAAGTCCAGCTCAGTTCATGTTAGACAGAGCTGAAGGAACTTATGTTAAAAATTTTCAGGGTTTGGTAGGGGGGAAAGCAGGCTTTTATAAGCAATAGTTGCAATTATACATCAAAGCTCTATGTACACACTTCTATGTATTCAGTGGCACTTTGTTATAGACCCACCTACTCAGTCACAAGTACACTCAAGACTCAGTGGCCATCACATACATGTGTATGAAGTCAAAATAAACTCTCCTTTGATAACGAAGCTACATTTACTTGATTAAACAAAGATAAAACTCTTTGCCATCAAGTCAATTCTGACTCACACCAATGTCTTAGGAGGCCTCACAAAAGTTCCAAGGCAGTAAATATTTATGGAAGGACAATGACACATCTTCCTTCCATGGCTCAGTGTATGGCTTTGAACCACCAGTCTCTAGCTGGCAGCCAATCACCTATCAGTGTACCATCACAGAAAATGCTCAGTAAGTCATCTTTTGAGCAATCAGCAATGCTATTGATGCTGGGAAACGGGGAGAATCCGAGAGACAGAGGAAGACTCAACAAGACGGACTAGTACTATGATTGTAACAATAGGCTTGAGCATCAGAGAATGTGAGGATAGCTCAGGAGACGTTGTTCATAGGCTTGCTCTGAGTCACAGCAGATCCACGGTACCTAACAGGATTATCAATATGACTTAAAGGTTCTTTCCTCCCTCAGAGATAGCAATGAGTTTTCACAGATTAAACTAACTCTCACTCGGCCCCCCTGTGCCTAATATCAGGTAGAAGGAAGCACATTGATTAGCTTATTCCAGACCTCAACACACACCTTTAATCTTTCTGTGTTTCATGCTGCCAACTGAATCCATTGCTCTGGACCTTTGCTTCTCCCCTCTCCAAAACCCATGCTCAGGTAACCTATCCAAATCTAAAGTTTTCAATACTACCCACAGGCTGATAACTAAACCTATTTCTAGTCATTTCTCCAAACTGAACTCAAATCTCATTGCTCCTTGAGCATCTCCAATTAGATATATATACAAGATAAATCTCAAACTTACTATGGCCAAAGCCAACTCTTCACTAAATCTCCATCCATTCTTCTCAAATTGTCTGCGTGGTCGTTAATGGCATTTCCATCCATGAACAACTTGCCTTGCTTTCTCTCTGCTCTCTACCCCATATCTGAGTCATTGACCACTGTTCTTTGCCTTCCAAATTGCAAGCGGAGTTCTATTTCTGTCTCCACTGCCACTCTCATCTCTTGCCTCTTTAAACCTTTTTGTCCACATGGCAATCAGAATTGTCTTTTGAAAATGTAAATAGGATATCATTTCTTTTTTTTTTTTTTTAGGATATCATTTCTTAATATAAAGTCTTCCAGCGGTTTCCCAAAGGGATTTACAGTAAAATCCCCACTGTCCTCTGGTTTCTAAAAACTTCCAGTCTGTTCTTTGTCTTTCATTCACTCCCTGCCTCCAATGACTTCCTTCTCTGTTTCCCGAATGCATTGTTCTCATTCTCAGAGAACAATGACCCCATTTTCAGCCTGAAAATCCTTCCTCTTCAATCTTTTCCCTGCTCTTCTTCTTGGTGCCAACTGACATTCAGATCTCAGATCCAATTGGCCTACCTTAATCATTCAAACTAAAGTACCCCCCTGATCCCTTTACCACACACCAGACAAAACACAGCTTCCCAGACTTGCATATCTGTTCCTTATTGTTCTCCTACCACGTAAATGTAAATTATTTGAGCAGAGATACCTTGGCCAGGACAGAGCATGTAGCAAGTGCTCAATAAATACTTCTCATATGTATGAATCTTCAAATGTTTCAAATGAATGAGTTCTGGTGGTGGAGTTGATAGCATGTCGCACGGCTAAGTAAAAAAGTGGAGGGTCCCCTGCAGCTCGAATCTACTTGGAACTGTAAGGGATGAACAGTCTCATCCAGTTATAATATAAAGCCTGAGGAACCCTGTGGAGGGTCACTCGGAGTCAGATCCTTCCTGATGGCTGTAAGGAGCAAGTGAGGAAATTATTCTTCTAGAGAAGCCCTTACAACACGGTGATTAGGCGTTCAGCTGCTAACCAAAATGGTCTGTGGCAGAAAGGTGTGGCAGTCTGCGGCTGTAAAGATGACAGCCTTAAAGAGTTCTACTGTGTCTTTTAGGATTGCTATAAGTTGGGTTTGACTCAATGGCGATGAATGTGTTTCTCTTTTTTGTTATTGCTTAAAGATTATTTCTTACCATCAAAAATGCACACAAAGCGATACAGAGTTTTAACATCTTTAGGTGGCAGTGTCCTCATTGCCCACAATATATCACACCTTTATAAACTCAGCCAATGCTGAGTTTATAACTAATATTCTTTTGTTATCAGAAGAAAGAAATTGCTAAATAATCTTTGCCACAGTTGGCAAGAAGTGAAAAATAAGAATCACAATTTCTCTCTGTGGCCATTAAAAACCAACTATGACACAGACAGTGGCTTATGGAGACCCCACGTGTGACCTGATTGAGTTGAGTAAGACTGTACTCTGGAGGGCTTTTAGTGGTTAATTAAGTAGGTTACCAGGTCTTTCTTTCATCTTTCACTTAGCAGCCAACTACTATTTTCAATAAGTGCTCAATAAATATTTTTCACCTGGGGACTCCATAAGTCATTAACAAGAACAACAACAAGAAAAGAAAATAGCAGCTGTGAGTCATGGCACCTCCTCTGTGTTACGGTAGAACTATGCTCCATTGGGCTGTCAATGGCTGATCTTTCAGAAGGAGACTGCCAGGGCACCCCAGGCTCGCTCTTTCTGCTGACAACATGCCAAAAGTCTGGGTCCCCCCGTTATTTCTTTCTTTTCCTCTTTAACTCTTTCCTGCAGCCTATCTCTATCTTCTACTAACCATACTTCCTTTGCATTACCTTAAATGGTTTTTCACTTTTCTAAAAAAAGAAAAGGGTTTTTTTTTAAGAAACAGGAGCTCTGGTGGCAAGAAGTTGCACTGCAATCCCAAAGACACACACACAGAGTTCAAGGCCACTAGCTGTCCCATGGGAGAAGGGTCTCGGCCATCTCCTCCTGTGGGATTAACTGCCTCTGAAACCCCACCCCACCCAAGGGTCAGCTAGGGATAGTTCTGACTCTAAGGAACACAACAACAACATTCTGAGAGCGTAGGTGATGTGGAGACCACGGGGTGTCAGAGGCCAGGGGATGGTGAAAGGAAGCCAAGGGTATGTAGTTGGAATTCTCTGATAATTTAAAAAAAAAATGACTGGGAATTTGCATCCTTCCCTAGAAATTACTCATGTCTGTTTTTTTTCTAAAGACAATGTGGGGGTTTTTTCCTCCAGTTCTTTCGAAATAAATTCACTGTGTTTCCCTTAAAAGAAAGGGGGAGGGGGGAAGAGCAGAAACAACACGTTAAGTCAAAAGATCCAATATAAACCCTGGACTCTGTCACTCTCTCTGTACAACATGTCAAGCAAACTACTCCCTTTCTAAGCTTTGGGATTTTTCCTTTTCTTTTAGATGAATATTTTATCAGCCCTACCCACTTCCCGGGGTTGTAATGAGGAACAAATAAATAAATGAAAGTATTGTGTGTACTGCCCAGCGCAGGCTGTAAATTAAAGGGTTGTTAGCATTATTGAGATAGATGGAATTTTTCAAAGGCTGCAAAAATCTACCTGGTCTTTGATTTTTTTTTTTTTTTTTATTTACACCCTAGGACTACCTTGCTTGGTTCAGGAGAGCGTGTACACGAGTTCAGGGCTGGAAGAGAAGCAAGAATGTAGCGAGAGAAGAATTTCAAAGAAAGCATACCAACAACGACAAACACTGGAGGCTCATTCTGGGAGTCAAAGCTAATATTAAGAGCGGGTGAGGAGGCTGGCGGCAGAGGTCAGAGTTAATTACAGCCAGCGGCATTTTACATGGTGCCTACCCAGGCCCCCTCCTCTGGGAACTACGAGTTCTAAATCCAAGCTGACTGATATTAGTGAGCAGTGATTAGAATATGCCCACAGGGCCTTTTAAACTTTCTTCCTCTAGTTAAAGCATTTGTTGTTATCAAGATTTATGGGCACGTCTGCTGAGCGCAAGCAGGTTTGCCAACACGGAAGTCCTTCCGTTTACAAAGACTGCACAGCCCTCGCCGGAGCACCCGCTTAGAAAGGCCAGCCTCCATCTGGGTGTCCCTTCCACCCAAGAGGAAAAGCACTAGAGACAGGTTTCCACCTTTCTTCCAGGCGGCAATGGTCACCAAAACAGTCACAGACTAAAGGAAAACACGCATGACTGCTGCTTCATCAGAACCAGGATGCCACAGTCTCCCTATCTGGAGAAAGGGTGACTGGTGCTGATGGTTTGTACTTTAAAGTCATATTGTTCTCCTGCGGTGCAGCTGGTAGATTCGAACAGCTTGGCTTTGTATTAGCAGCGCAGCTCCTTACCACTAGGCCACTAGAGCTGAAAAAGGGTGTCTGTTGGAGGGAAAATGGAAGTTGAATTTTTTCCAAAATGACCAAAAAGGAAGAGTCTGCTGTCTGTAAAATCATCAATGATGTCTTAGCCATGTCCACTGCACACAGTAAAAAGACTAAATGAGCTTGCCTGTTTTAAGTGGTATAATGTGGAACAGGCTGCAGGCTCTTCCAGCCTGGGTGCAAGGGTCAGTGAAAGAATGCTCACCACTACTTCACATCGTGGCACGGCTGTCACAGACCTGGCAGGAAGTCCTCAAGTGCAGAGATCTGAAGGAACTCTGGAGCCAATGTGCCACCCATGATGGGTGTGCCCAAACCCCGGAATCAGTCTCTTCTTATATGAAATGGGACAACTGGGTCAGACTGAGTTTCACATTCCCTCTGGCTGTAAACACAATGATTGTATAATTCTTCTTGTTTGTCCCTTTTCATGACATCCACAGAACCAGGGCCCGTTCTGAGATGAAATCAGGGGCAAGTCAGAGCTGTTCCTTCTGCATCTATGGGGGGCCTGGATTACCCACAAACAGGGTAAACATGAGTCTATGTGTGCTTAATTGCTGTCCTATAGTGAACAATTTCACATATATTTCCCCTACATCAGAAATTGTTGGTATGGCCAATCTCTCGCCCAACCCCACAGCACTCTCCTACAGAATCAAGCATTCCTTTCAAATTTCCAACCCCTGACAGGGACGGAGTACCCAGTAAACAAGGCAAGCACAGGCTTCCTTGTGCATACTTACTCATCTATAGCACTCTCACATGTTTTTCAGTACATCAGGAAGAAATTGTTCAGAGGCTGTATATCAATATAATTATTCAGTGAGCAGTTTCAGTGTGAAATTGTTCACAATCGATTCATAAGCAAGCACAAGTAAACCTGTGTCCGCCTTGCTCGTTGGGTAATCTGCCTCTCCATGAAGGCCCATCCTCTTGCCTAGAAGACAAGAAAAAGCTTTAAATCTCCAAGGTGAACGCATGCATATGGGCTTCTGTACATGAAGGATTATTTCGGAGTCTGTAAGGACCAGCTGTTCACCATCTCCACAGAGGAGGAAATGAAAAGAAAAGGACTCAATATGACACAGTGAGGCTTAGGCTGGAAACAGGGAAGCTGTCCCAGACAGGATGAGCGGCCTAACACAGCAGCTGGTTACTAAAAAGAAGCAGTGCAATCTTTTCCAGCCCTCTTAATGGCTCAGTGGGCTCTCTGGTCTATCTGTGGTGGTTCAGTTGTCTGTTTACGGCAGTAGAAAGGGAAGGCACTTCATGACAACCCACCTTTACCAGCCATGGGACACTCCTCCCTGGAGCTGATCTGAGGATGGACTGGTTTATTAGGAAATAGGGAGCCATGGTGGCATAGTGGGTAATGAGCTTATTTGTCAACCCAAAAGCAAGTAGTTTGAGTCCACCAGCAACTCCATGGGAGAAAGACGGGCAACTTGTTCTCTTGTGATTTACAGCCTCTGAAAGTCTGCTGGAAGATCTAACCCGATAGAAAGGTACGATTAGGAAATACAGCCCTTCTCTTTGGTCAGTAAAGAAAACACAGCCCAAGACTGTTCGAGACTCAGGCTGAATGAAATCCAAGAGAACATAGGACCTCTGAGCAGTCCCTGTCCAGGGGATGAAGGCAGACCTGTGTCTGGAGTCCAGGTGGCTGGGTTGAATTCTACTTACACTTTCACTATCTCTGTGATTTTGGGAAACTGTTTTGAAACCCCTGAACCTTTATTTGCCCATTTGTAAAATATTATAGATAGTTCCAACCCCAAAGAGTCCTTGATCAGATGAGAAAATGTACATGGACGTTCCTATTATATTGTAGTTGTTAAGTGTCATCGAATCATAGATGACTCATAGTGACTCTATGAACGAAAGACCTGAACACTTATAACTTTCACTTTCATAGTTTCTCCACATTCATAGAGTTTCCAGAGGCAAGCTATTTCAGAAGTGGATTCCACTCCTGCTTCCAAGCTTGTTTTAACTGGGATATAGCCACTTGCTAATGAAGTTTCCTTCTTTTCTCTCCACTTGCCCCTGGCTCCATGTAGGACTCATTTCTAGTTACTTTGCAAATTTCACCTGAAAGACAGGAGCCAGGGAAGAGCCAAGGTGGGTCTGGCAGGCGAGTTCCCTTGACCGTTTCACAATGAACCCAAGGAAAATCTAAGTTAACTTCTCCATCACTCTGTACCACCTCCTACCCTCAAAAATAGTTGGCTAAAATGCAGCCCAACCCAATTAGGTTAAAATTCAGCATATTAAAAAAAGGGGGGGGGTAAACTAATATTGAGAATAGCAAATAGGAAAACATAATTCAAGACATTTCCATTGTATTTGCCTTGTTAAGGTCAATAAAAGGATAAAAGTTTTCTAAAAGGTAAACTATTAATTGTCTGAGACACTTCCCCCCCTCTGGCCTACCAACTGCCTCAAGCGCAGTGAGTTTGTCTTCCTCATTGTTCTGAACTAGGCTGAAGTTGTTGTTGTTGTTATGTGTCGTCGAGTCACTTGCGACTCATAGCGACCCTATGTACAACAACCCTAAACTCTGCTCTGTCCTGTGCCAATCACACCTTCTCCAATACACCCATCCAGATTACCCTAATCACTGAATCAATCCACCTCATAGGGGGCCTTCCCCTTCTGCACTGTCCCTCTACCCTCCCAAGCATGATGTCCCTCTCCAAGGACCAGTTGCTCCTTGCAACATGTCCAAAGTATGTTAGACGGAACCTTAGAATCCTTGCCTCCAAGAAGCAGTCCGGATTGACCCTTTTCAGGATGAATCTGTTAGTTTTCCTAGCAGTTCCATGGTACCCTCAATACTCTTCTCCAGCACAACAGCTCAAAGGCATCAATTCTCCTTCTATCCTCCTTAGTCATTGTCCAACTCTCTGATGCATAACAAGTGATTGCAAAAACCATGACCTGTATCAGACACACGCACCTTAGTCTCCAAAAAGACACCATTGCTCTTCAGTACTTCGGAGAGGCCCCTACCAGGAGACTTTCCCATGGCAATACGTCTTCTAATTTCCTGGCTGCTGGTGCCAAGAGTGTTGACTATGGAGCCAAGCAAACTGAAGCTGTGAACAATCTCAATCTCTTCACCATCCATCCTGATGCTGCCAATTGGTCCAGTGGTGAGAATCTTTGTCTTCTTGACATTGAGCCTCAATCCATATTGCAGGCTGCAGTCCTTGACACTCTGCAGCAAGCGCTTCAGGTCCTCCTCAGTTTCAGCAAGCAGGGTTGTATCATCCGCATAACGCAGATTGTTGATAAATCGTCCACCAATCCTGACCCCACATTTCTCCTCATAGAGCCCAGCCTCCCAGATAATCTGTTCTGCATATAATAGGTTGAAAAGGTATGGAGATAGGATGCATCCCTGGCGTACGCCCTTCCCAATTTTGAACCATGTAGTGTTTCCTTGCTCTAGAATGTAGTAGCATTATAGGATGCTGAATGTAATCAATGTCACTGGACTATACATGGAGAAACAGTTGAGCCAGTGAATGCTTTGCTGTAATAGTCTCAAAAACAACAAAATACATTTTTTCAATAAAAAGGCAATTGTTGTAATGCACTGTTGAAGTGGAGTCACTTATAGCTGACCCTTCAGCAGGTTTTCAGAGGCTGTTAATCTCATGGGAGGAGGCTTCCCATCTTTCTCCCATGGAGAAGCTGGTAGATTCGAACTTCATGCCTTTGACTTGATACCACAACTCTTTACCATTAGTCATTCAGGGGAATGTTATTTATGTTTTGATATGCATCTTGGATTTGCAAAAAAATAAAATGATGAGTTGATAAAGAAATCAGTAAATCACTACTATATTCCTCTAAGAATTCTTTTTTCCCCCTGAAGCACTTGATTTATTGACAATTTCCCAGGAATTCTATTGTGTGAATTGGGGTACGCTTGTCCTGAGAGTCAGCCTCCCAGTCAGGGTCCCTTGTTTGAGTCTACAGCTGGATAGTCAGACGGAGTTATTCATTAACTTGCTGTATGAAAAGCGAATAATAAAGCTGAAGTGTGTTAAACAAATCCAGATGAGGGGGTTTAAATCACCTGCAAGTCACTAGACTTAAAACCACTGTCATTTTTCCTGGAACAAACACACTCTACCGTACTGCAGCGCCACATTATTAAATGGAGATAACAATATTTATGCCCTTCCCAGGGGGTCACTGGATGGACAGCTCTCCCTGGCCGGGCCAGCTTGGAGGAAGAACTGACAGGCAGAGAGGGAACGGGTAGGTGGCCTCTGGAGTCCCCTCCAGCCCTCAGGTTCCACAACAGTGCAGAGATTACAGGCAGGGAGGTGTCTTGGGATGGGAAAGTGTGGCGCAGAAGAGCCAGAAACGTCTCTGTGACTAGCCCTGGGAGTCAAACCTATCGCCCCTTTGTAACAACCACTTAGCTCTTATTTCTCCCCCGGGGATTTATGTGTGAGCGAACAGCAGGCAGCTGTCTCCTCGGCCCCAGCGGCCACTGAGAACTACAAGGCTACATGAAACCTGCACAAGAGAAAGCCCTTCTGGGCCGGACTCGCAAGCCGCCAAGATGTGGTTAAAGATTCCAATTCTGGTCTGATCCCATGTCTCCTAGGTTACAACTGAGGACTGTGTTTTCCTTTATTACAACAGAAAATGTGTGTTCTCGGGGGACTATTCAAACATCTGTACGAGGTACACTCAGGGGGGTGTGTGTGTGTGTGTGTGTGTGTGTGTGTGAGCGAGCTCATATGTGCTCAGGCGGCAGCAGCAATAAAGACTCAGCTCTTCAAATAACCCTCTCCAGATATTTAAAATTCATGCGTCTTATTGCTGCCCCAGCAGCCACCTTGCTACAGATGTGCCGTGGTACCGTCGTGTTGGAGGCAAACACTGAGAATTCTAATTAAACTGGAGGAAGTTATTTCTTCCTCAAATTTCCTTTAGGTTTAACTCTATTAAAAATCACTAGGCAATACCCAATTGGCAGAGAGAATCACAGCCCCCAGCAGCTGGGCCCAGAGGTCAAAGCAAACGGACTCCAGGCCCCCAAGGTCTCAGAAAACACCCAAACCAAGACACGGGTCTCCTGTCCTAAAGGTTAGTCACCCTGTAAGTTCATCTAATCTTTTGTGCTCATATTTATGAAGTTATGGTTACATGTCCATCTGGAGTTGGGTGGGGGAAGCGTTATTGTTGATCTAAAAACCATTGACCCAGAGTCATTGAAATGTATGCTTGACTGCTTTTCCGTAATTGTTGACATCAAATGAGAACCAGCTGCCCTGATACTCTCATACACAAAATGGCACTGCAGATCAAGTTATCTCTGATGAGGCGTCTTTTGTTCACTGACCTAGGTGCTAGTGAGCGCACCAACTATCCGAACCCAGGCACCATCTAAATGCAGACAATTTAGATGCAAAGCGCCCGAGGAACTGGCTCAGGGATCAATTTTAAACCTCTTCAGAGGAAATGTTGCTAAAGCTTCCTAATTTCAAATCTCCCTTACTTCTTTCCCATCACAAATGTTAAGTAATGTTCACATTCTGATGGCCTCATAGGTAGGGAGTTGGGCTGCCAACCCCAAAGCACATGGTTCAAATCCCCTAGCTGCTTTGCAGGAGAAGAAAGATGGGCAGTCTCCTCCTTTGTGATTTACAGACACTGAAAACCCATTGGAAGGTCAACTAGAAGGAGGTTCCAACTCGAGGGCTCTGAACATCATGGTTTCAATGTTCAAAACCTCAGGACTGACAATGAATCCATGTGAATAGTCACTTTAAAAAACTCGGCAAATAAAAAACAACCCTCATTATTATCGTCAATTGATTCTGACTTTGGTGACAAAATGTATGTTAAAGCAGAACTACAGTCCTTCTTAGGGTATTCAGTGAATTATTTTATTCAGAAATAAATTGCTCAGCAGGAAGTAGCTAAGAGAATACACCATACCCTTTTCCTTATGAATCAGTGAAGTCTCTCTCAAGGAGCAGTGATAGGGAACGGCAAAGGACACACTGACAAAAGAGATTAATCAGAACCGGCTTTGACAAGCACTGTGGCAATGGGACAATTAAAACGGACTTTCAAGGGGGGGCAAAAAAAAGGGGAACGAACTGGGGGGAGTAGAGAAAATAGCACAATAATGAATGAATGGAAATACAAAATCTCTGTAAATGTTCATTAAAATTAATAAAGTTTAATTAAAAAAAATTGCAAGGTCCCATAGCCACCTCCGAATAGACTTGAAACATCTAGTTCATGTGAAAAGCACTGTACTAGGCCTAGTGGTAAGGAGCTGTGCTGCCAACCTGAAGGCACATAGTTCAAATCAACCAAGTGTTCTGTGGAAGAAAGATGATCAATCACCTCCCATGCAATATACTGCCTCTAAAAATTCACTGGATGTTATCCACGGTTTGGTTCCAATTCAACGGCACTCAACAACAGTGGAAAGAACACTGAGACTGGGGGGGTGGGGGTAGGGGAGGCCTTCCTTATTTAAGAGCGTGTAAACAATGTAAAGTATATCTGGGCCAGGTACATTAAATTTCAATTCAGAGTGACCCCACAGGAAAGAGTACAAGTATTTTATAGCATTTCCAAAGTTGGGAATCTTTTTGGAAGCAGGCTCTTATGTTAGAAGCTAACCATTTATTTAACTACTGCATCATCAGAGTTCCCTTTACACATCAGTTAAATGAGCATTATAATACCTATTTTTATCGTTCCCATTCATTTCTTTTGTACTTAACAAATATCTACTACATTAGTTTCCTGTGGTCACTGTAACAGCCAAGCAAAAACATGATGCCTTAAAACAATAGAAATGTATTCTACAGTGGTCTGGAGGATTACAGTAGTAATCTGGGACTAAGTTGGATTTGTCTGAAAGCAAGGGGTTAACATGGCTATGCCCTTTCCAGATCTCCTAGAAGGGACTCTGCTCTTTGCAACTTTCTTTTTCTGGTCACTGCTCTCATAGCTCGGCTTGTGGCCACGTAATTCCTACCACTGCCTCTACCTTACGCCATCGTGTTTTGGTTTTGGTTTCGAGGT
>NW_006399807.1:5823780-5825595 GCF_000299155.1 Elephantulus edwardii
TAATCTCTCTGTGCCTCAGTTTTTTATCTATAAAATGAGATGATTGAGTCAACCTCACATGGTTGATTTAGAAAACGACTATTTTTTAAATTTTCCTAATCAAGCATTTCCCAGCAGAGGTAAGCATTCCATAAATGTTGGGTGTCATTATGATTTTGAATTCTGGTTGTACTTTATAGATAAAGAAACTAAGGCACAGATAGGTAAAGTTTAGCAAGCCAAACCTGTTGCTATCAAGTTGATTCTGCCTCTCAATGACTCTTCAGGTAGGAGTAGAATTGTTCCACAGAGTTTTTAAGATTATTCTGGAAGCCACCTGTTACATCTTTCTCTCAGAATGGTTGGTAGGTTTGAACTACTGACAGTTCGGTTATAGTGGAGCATTTAACCACTGTGCTATTAGCACTCCTCAAGAGGTGAAGTAAAAATCTACTGTTGTTGAGTTGATTATGATTCCCTACAGGGTGGAGTAGAATTGTGCTGTAGGATTTCCAAGGCTGTAACTCTGTATGGAAGCAGCCTGCCTTAGCTTTCTCCCATGGTACCGCTCGTGAGTTTGAACTACTGGCCCGTCATTCGGCCGCTGAGTGCTATAAGCGCAGAATCACCAGGGTTCCTTCAGAGATATAATGGTCCCAAATTCAGTCAGATAACTAGTAGATAACAAATACAAAACTACAAACAACGAACCAACAAATGAACCTTCTTCTTCCTCTCTACATTATGAACGCATATCTATTTTGATAGTATTGATCTGTTTCTTCATTCTGATTGTCACATTTTTAAAGTGTGTTACAATACCACTTTGCATTCTTTTCCTTACTCCTGAGGACAGTCATATAGTCCTGAAGTTGGCATTTGATCATTAGATGTTAATTAATGTGTGAGAGACTAAGTTTATCTCAGGCTTCCGACTGCACCTGTCAGAAATGTTATTAACAGTTGAGAGTCCATATGTTTGGCTGATAGTAAGTAACCAATCTTAGATCTGATAATAGTAACTTTAAGCCATTTCTGACCATTTTAGCAGTGAGCAGTGGAAAGGCAAGTCTATGTTATTGTAATTGTAAGTAGAAGCTGAATGTGAACAGAAGAGGTATTGGAGAAAGAGCACTAGAATGCTTTTTTCTAGATTCTTCTGTATTCTTTCTAGATTCTCAAACTTCATGGTCAGAATCATCTGTAGGGCTTGTTAAAATGCACACTATGAGCTCTACCCCCAAGCATCTGGTTCATAAAACACAACATGAACAGGAGAATTTACCTAACAGGTTTCTCGATAAGGCTTTAATTTTAAGGACCACATTTTGAGACGCAAGACTTGAATGTCTCAGTCAAGTTTTAGAATCTGTAATTCTGATTACTACTTTGGAGTTAAGTGAGGTGTGGCTGTGTGCTCATTTCCCAGAATGTAACACAATAGCTGGCTCTTATTTGTTGTAATAGGCTGGGAAATATCCACCAAGTAATGCTGCTTTATTTGGGGAAAAAGAGACTTTGTGAATATGATTAATTTTGGAATCTTGAGATGGTAAAATTCTCCTAGAATGATTGAATTTTGTACCATTAATGACTTATTCATTGCAGATATATTTTATAAGAAACATAAACACAGGTTGTACACATGGATTTCACCTGATGGTATGCATGGGAATCAGATCGATTACATCTGTGGAAGGAACAGCTGGAGAAGCTCAATATCAGCTGTGAAAACTAGGCCGGGGGTGATTGTGGAACAGACCACCAACTACTCATATGCAAGTTCAAGCTGAAGCTGAGGAAAATTAAACCAAATCCACAGGAGCCAAAATATGA
>NW_006399807.1:5827612-5848518 GCF_000299155.1 Elephantulus edwardii
GGCACAAAACAACAACAACAACAACAACAACAATACAAAATCTTTACCTAGACCAAGAAGTTCTTGTTTGAACAGAGCAAAAAAACACTACATAAAGTCAAAGAGTGTGTGCATCAGAGCTATATGCTTTCTTCATATCTAGTCAATCTATATGCTGAGCAAATCATTTGAGAAGCTGGACTCTATGAAGAAGAATGTGGCATCAAGCCTGGGGGAAAACTTATCAACAACCTGTGTTATGCCATTTACACAATCTTGCTTGCTGAAAACAAGGAAAATATGAGGTACTTGTTACAGAAGATCAGGGACCACAGCCTAAAGTATAGATGACATTTCAACATTAATAAAATAAAAATGCTCACTTTTAGGCCAAAATGTTATATTATGATACTTGGAGATAGTCAATTATTTCATCTTACTTATCCACAACAACAACACTGGTACCAGGAGTCAAGAGATCAGAAGGTGTATAGCATTGAAGAAGTCTGCTTTCTGGGAGCTCTCCAAAGTCCTAAAGAGTCATGATGTCAGTTTAAAGACTAAGGTGTACCTGATTCAAGCCATGGTTTTTCCAACTGCCTGCTATGCATCTGAGAAATGGACAACAATAAGGTTGACAGAAGGAAGAATTGATGTCTTTCATTTGCAATGTTGGAGTAGAGTTGTTGTTGTTGTGTACTACAGAGTCAGAACAGACACATACCTGACCCTCTGGCAGGTTTTCAGAGACAGTTAATCTCACAGGAGGAGACTGCCCATCCTTCTTCAGTGGAGCAGCTGGTGGCCTCAAACCGTTATGCCTTCAGGATTGCAATGCAGCTTCTTGTCACTTGGCTGAGAAAAGTACTACTAGTGAGTGAATATTAGTTCCTTCTAAGTGAAAATCATTAACATATTTATTCTCTCAAAATGCACTAGATGTTGGAGTTCAGAAATGGTTAAGACCCAGGGAAACTCACAGAGACAAATTAAACCAAAGGTTACGGAATATCATCCACTAGTCCCTGGTGTCTTGGAATTTACACCCTTGTCACACTCATTGACAGCATCCAAAGTACTTTTGGGGTCACAGTTATTTGCAAGACACAGGACTAGATGGCATCAGGAAAACCAGGGGCTGGAGAAAATGTCAGGCAACAGAGAGTTTCAGGTAGTCATGTGTTTTATTTGATTGATTGATTTGATTGTGTTTTATTTTTCATGAGCAATATGGCCACTGCATGGTTTGATTAATGAGTAAGAGTTTAAAAGGCATTCGTGTGAAATATTTGGTCTTCTAGTCTCATAACTTAGTCTCCAGACTGACATCTTTGCACTTCAGCACTTTAGAGAGGTCTCTAACCACAGACTTTCCCATCGCAATACGTCTTTTAATTTCCTGGCTGCTGGTGCCAAGAGTGTTGACTGTGGATCCAAGAAAACCAAAACTGTGAACAATCTCAATCTCTTCACCATCTACTATGATGCTGCCAATTGACCCAGTGGTGAGAATCTTTGTTTTCTTGATATTGAGTCTTAATCCATACTGAAGACTGTAGTCCCTGACCTTCCACAGCAAGTGCTTCAGGTCCTCCTCAGTTTCAGCAAGCAATGTTGAGTCATCTGCATAATGCATATTGTTGATGATTCTTCCTTCAATCTTGATGCCACATTTCTCCTCATAGATCCCAGCCTCCTGGATAACCTGTTCTGCATAAAGATTGAAAAGGTATGGAAACAGGATACAGCCCTGGTGTATACCCTTCCCAATTTTGAACCATGCAGTGTTCCCTTGCTCTGTTCTGATGACTGCCTCCTGGTCCAAGTATAGGTTTCTCAGTAGCACAGTCAAGTGTTCTGGGATTCCCATTCTTCTCAGAGTTAGCCACAGTTTGTTATGATCCACATAGTTAAATGCCTTTGCATAATCAATGTAACAAAGATAGACATTCTTCTGGTACTCCTTGCTTTCAGCCTAGGTCCATCTAACATTAGCTACAATATCCCTAGTACCATGGCCCCATCTAAATCCAGCCTGAACTTCTGGTAGTTCTCTGTTGATGTGCTGTTCCAGTCTGGAGACTAAGGTGCACCTGATACATGCCACGGTCGTTGCAATCACCTGTTATGCATCAGAGAGCTAGACAATGACTAAGGATGATAGAAGGAGAATTGATGTCTTTGAGCTGTGGTGTTGGAGAAGAGTATTGAATATACCATGGACTGCTAGGAGAAAAACCAGGCTGCTCCTTGGAGGCGAGGATTCTGAGGCTTTGTCTGACATACTTTGGACATGTTGCAAGGAGGGCCCAGTCCTTGGAGAGGGATGTCATGCTTGGGAGGCTAGAGGAATAGCACAGGAGAGGAAGACCCTCAGTGAGATGGATTGATTCAGTGACTGGGGTAATGGGTACAGGTGTGTCAGAGATGGTGAGATTGGCACAGGATAGGGCAGAGTTTAGAGCTGTTGTACATAAGGTTGCTATGAATCACAGACGACTCGACGGCACATAACAACAACAAACGACAAGTCTCATACATACGACCTTTGTCAAATTATTCCTCTTTCTGATGGGCAAGTAATATCTCTCCACTTAATAAAAGGATAATAATAGAATAAAAGAATAAAAGTATGGGGCTGGATGATCATTAAGGCCATGATCTTCATGTTACAAATAATACTCAGTGAGAAAAGTGACTTGACACTTAATTGGGATGTTGTGTTGTTAATTGTCATTGAGTAGATCACAACTCAAAGCAATACTATGAACAGCATATCAGAAACTTGCCCTATGCTGTGTCATCCTCTTCATCTCTATTACACTCAGGCTCATGTTACACTTACTGCATAAATCAATCCCTTTGAGGGTCTTCTTCTCTTTTGTTGACTCTCTACCTTTTCCAGTATATCTTTCCCCAAGGACTGATCCTTCCTGGCAACATGCCCAAAGCATATGAGTTGAAGTTTCACCATTCTTGTCTTTGAGGAGGACCTTGGTTTCAATTCCTCCAAGATATATTTGTTTATTCTTTAAGCAGTCCACAGGATATTCCGTTCTTTTCGTCAATACCACAGTTCAAAGGCATGGGTTTTTCATCTGTCATCTTTAGCTACTGTCTAACTCTCAGATGTATATCAAGTGATTGAAAAGGCCATGGATCAGGAACACCTTAATCTTTAAACTGATATCCTGGCTTCCCAGCACTTTGGAGAAGATAGCTAATGTTTATTGAGCATTTTTTTTCTATGTGCTAAACACAGAGATTTGTGATCAGCACATACAAAATGGGAGGTCTGGTGGCACAGTCTGCTGAATGTTGCACTGTTAACCCAAAAACAATGTATCCTTTCAGGCTGAATTCTCCAGTAGGGCCTCAGGAGAGAGATGGGTGGTCTCCTCCCAGGCAACGATACAATCTCTAAAACCCACCGGAAGACCAGATATGAGCTGCTTCCAACTTGAATGTTTCTTCTTTCTTGCTTTTAAACATGAAATTAAGTGTTACACTAAAGTTTTCTTATTAGCTTCACCAAAACCCTCAGCCTAGTGGTAAGAAACTGGGCTTCAATCTCAAAGGCACACAGTTCGATTCCACCAGATGATGCGTGGGATGGACAGTCTCCTTCCATGTAATTTACAGCCTCAAAAAACTTGCAGGAAGGTCAGCTGTGGATCATATCTGATTTGACGGCAAAACCACAACAGAATACTATAATATGAGCACTAACATTATCTCTCTATTCCCTGTCAGTTTATCATACAGTGGGAGCTCAAGTGCTGCAGTGATGCTAGATGCTATACTACCGGTATTTGAAATATTAAAACCTATTCTACATAGGTTTCAGTGGAGTTTTCATAATATGAAAGACTAGGAAGAAGGATGTGGCCATCTATTTCTGAGCAAGATTAGCCTGTGAAAAACGTACAGCAGTAGGATACTGTCTGATATAGTGCTGGAAGATGAGATCCTCAGGGTGGAAGACTCTCAAATATGATGAGGAAAAGGTAAGTCCTCACCTCATAGAAAATAATGTGGATGGAATAAAACTTTCAGGACTTTCATTGCTTATAAAGTTCAACCTAAAATTGGAGAGGGGGAAATAGTGGGAGGCATTCATGAAAAATGGAACAACGTATGAATCAAAAAAAAATTGTAAGTTGTCAAAAATGAAATAGTATGCTTGAAGATCAATATCCCAAGGATTATTGAGTTAAAATGGACTGGTATTGATCATTTTGAATGAGACAATCACATTGTGTGCTAAGCTAGGAATGACATAATGAAGAGGAACGATGTCACATTCATTTTAAAAAAGATCATTTCAAGACCTATTCTGAAAAGCAACATTATTGAAAAACCACTTAAAGAAAAGGAACTTCATTTTACATGGATCCGCAAACAATGCCCATGAAAGCAGCACTGAGAAAGTCAAAGGATAGAGCGCGCTGGATGAACTTGCTGCAAAGGACATTGTTAAAGTAGTAAAAAACAAAAACATCATTTTGAAGATTAACATCCATTTAACCCAAACCTTGCTATTTTCAATCACTTCCTGTGCCTTTGAAAGATGGGAATAAGGAAGACAGAAAAATAATTGATGAATTTTAATTATAGTATTAGCACAGAATATTGAATATTCCATGAATCCCCAGAAAAGCAACACCAACCAACTCAATCTTAGCAGAAGCACAACCAAAATACTTCTTAGAAGTGAGGCGAGGCTTTACTTCATGTAATTTGAACAGGTTATCGAGAGGGGCCAGTCTTGGAGAAAGACATCATGCTTGGTAACACAAATGATCATCAAAAAAGAAAACAAACCTAAGAGAGATGAGTAACACAGTGACTGCAAGAATGAACTCAAATGTAGCCACGATTGTGAGGACAGTGCAGGACTAGTGAGTCAGAATTGTCTTCCATGATACACAGGATCACAGTAAGTCTGAACCATCTTGATGGCATCTGACAATTTTCTACAAATGAGGTACAAAGACACAGCAACTTACACACCTTGTACAAGGTAACACATTTAGGTACAGATCAAGTTACTAGTAATGCATCTAAGACCTGGACAATGAGTAAGTATGACAGAAAAAGAATTGATGCCTTTGAGCTTTGGTCTTGGAGAAGAGCACTGAACATCCTTTCCATGAATGGCCAAGAAAACGAATATATATGCCTGGAGAGGGTACAGCCAGAGATCTCTTTAGAAGCAAGAATGATGAGGCTTCACCTAACATACTTTGGACATGTTGGTAGGAGGTTCTATTCTTTGGAGAAGGGCATGATATTGGGAAGGGTAGGGGGTTGGCAAAGAAGAAGAAGACCCTCAACCAGGTGGATTGACAGGGTGATTGCTGCCAAGGGCTCTTGTGTGTCAGGAAGTGTGAGGATGGTGCATGACAGGACTGGTTTTAGATCTTTGTTTATTTGGTCGCTATGAATCATAGTCTACTCGATGGAACCTAACAACAATAACAAGAAGGAAACACAATCAAGTCTGAACTTAGCAACTGAGTCCTGAACAGTTCAGTGAGCCCAGTCAGGGAAATGAGAAATGACAGTGCTCATTTAGGACACAAACCCAGATTTACCAGTTACAGACTTAGGTTCTTTCAGCTGTGTTTCAGCAACCCCTAATGTATATTTGGTGTCTATGACTTTAATACTAGCACCATGCTTAAGGAAAAATAATACACAAAGAGCCAGAACAGCAAGCAGTCATATGATGCTAAACTTCAAAACTTATATCTGGCAAAAATAATGGGCCATCTCTTCCTGCGTGATTTACAATCTCTGAAAACATGCTGGAGGGTCAGCTATGAGTCAGTTCCAACTCAACAGCTCTTAACAACAACAATAAATTTCAAACAGGTGAGAGGACCCGCAGCATTGATGTAGGTCAAGTACTCCAGTCTTCATTATGGATGGAAGCTTAACATCAAGAGAACAAAGATTCTCACCAATCTATCCAATTGGCAGCACCATGATTGATGGAGAAAAGACTGAGGTTGGTAACAATTTCAGCTCACTCAGTTCCACAATCATCATTCTTGCAACTACCAGTCAGAAAACCAAAACACAAATCACACTGAGAAAATCTGCTGTCAGGTACCTCTTCAGAGTGCTAAAGAACAATGATGTCAATCTGAAGACTAAGGTGCGCCTGACCCAGGCCATAGTCTTTGCAATTGCTTGCTATGCTTCAGAGAGCTGGACAATAAACAAGGATGACAGAAGACAAATCAATGCCTTTGAGTTGATGTGCTGGAGAAAAGTACTGAACTTATCATGGACCACCAAGAGAACAAACAGATCTGTCCTGGAGAGGGTGAAACAAGGTTGTTCCTTGGAGGCAAAAATTTTGAAGCTCAATCTGACATACTTTGGACATGTTGCCAGTAGAGACAAGTCCTTGAAGAAGGTCATCATGCTTGGAAGGGTGGAGGGTCAGCTCAAGAGAGAAGGAACCTGGATGAGATGGACTGACACAGTAACTGGGTTAATAGGGGTAGATGGGTTGAGGACAGTGAGATTGGCTCAGGACAGGGCAGTGTTCATGGCTATTGTACAGAGGGTCACTATGAGTCACAGTTGACTTGATGTTATATAACAACAACAACAAGTGTCCAGCCTTGGCCAAGGTACAGGGAAACAGGCACCCCCTAGTACTGCTGAGGGTGTAAACTGCCATGGCCTTTGTAACAGGACAAGCCGGTAATCAAAAACCCCCCAAAAGTACAGATCATTTAGAGCAATTTCTTCTTTTAGGAATTTAACTTAAGCAAATTTCTTACCCATTTTTGACCTTTCAGCAGTTAAGTCTTTGAATACCTGATGAAAGCTATGGCTCTTTTCTCTGTAAAAATATGCACATAATTATTTGCATACAATTTCAGAGGCTTCATGGATGTCAAACTGAAGCCCATCTCTGAGTTTCAGTTCTGAAGCCCTAAAGAGAATAAAAAACCCCAGCAATGTCCAGTGAATCTGGATCTTATAGACATATCAATTCAATTTCACAGTATGTGGCCATCCAAGCTGATGTTGGAAAAGTGAAAGAACATTTAATAGCATGAGAATGTATTCACGATAAATTGTTAAATACAAAATCAGATTACAAAACAATATCTGTGGCATGATTTCTTGTGCTATTATATGAACAGGAAAAAAAAAACAGAGAAAACATTAGGATGAGAGGACAAGAAATGGTTTGAATTTCTTTTCTTCATGATTTTTCTTATGATCTGCATTTTAAAAAAAAGGAAACATATAGTCCTTGTACAATCAAATACAATCACTATTTTAAAACAACAATCTGATGTTATCGTTAAAAGTAAGCTTTAAGTTTCTTTTTTCCCCCCTCAACTCTTTTCTGTAAGGTGTTCTCACCTTCCAAAGTCAGAGTTATCTGATAAAGCCCCATGGCCAAATTCAAAGTACATGGTAAGTATATAACTAAATTCTACACGTCTTCTTCTTCTCAACTAAGAGTTGTTATTGTTTGTTGTTATGTGCTGTCGAGTCATTTGACATTATGTACAAAAGCCCTAAAACCTGCTTTATGCTGTGCCAACTTTACCATCTTTGACACACCTACCCCCATTACCTCAGTCACTGCATCAATCCATCTCATCGAGGGTCTTCCTCTCCTGGGCTGTCCCTCCATGCTCTCAAGCATGACATCCCTCTCCAAAAACCGATCCCTCCTTGCAACATGCCCAAAGTATGTCAGACAAAGCCTCAGAATCCTTGCCTCCAAGGAGTAGCCTGGCTTCACCCTCCCAACTAAGGGTAGAGAAGAAAAATGCTGTACTTTTTGAGGTTTTTGATGGCACTGCCAGATTGTCCTGTCTGTCTCTTTCTCTCTGTGTCTCTCTGTCTCTGTGTCTCTCTCTCCCCCGCCTCCCCCCTCCCTCTCTCTCACTTTCTCTGCCATTAAGTTTGAACCTACTCAAAGCTGACCTTCCATTATGATTCCGAGGCTTTAAGTCACATGGTAGGAGATTGCTCAACTTTCTCCCAAGGAATGGCTGGTGGATTCAAACCACTAGAGAAATGGGGCTGCTGGATTGATAGCACAATTCTCCATGGCCTAGGCCACCAGACCTCCATAACATGAGTAAAGCAGTAAGTATCAAGTCCATGGAAGGAAAGGTGAGAGAGTGCTTGCCATTTAATGTGAGAGAAGTCCTACTGCCAAACCCCAGACACGAAGCCAGGAGAACACTCCCTCCCAGGAGGCACAGGATGAATAAAAGGGATAAACATAAAGTTCATGGCACTGTTATGAGCAAATCAAACAGATGGGCCAAAATCTGCACACCAGGCCACGGGTGCCATCCCTAAGAGTGGAGGAGAGAGCACTGCACATTTATTCTTCTCTCTAAATATTTGTTTGGCCAGATAAAAAGACTTGTTGGAAACAGTTATAACCTTCAGAGAACTGCTTAAATATCCAGTTTTACAATTCCATTGAAAATACATACATAAACAGAAACTGGTAAATTTCACTTTCTTAGAAGTTATTTTTATTTGCTTAAACACATATACACATGCACATGTGAATGTAACATACCTATAAGGAATATACATTTTAAAAAGCATAGCCTATTGTAATTTCGTAAATTTAACTTTCTTAGAAGTTATTTTTATTTGTTTAAACACATATACACATGCACATGTGAATGTAACATATCTATAAGGAATATACATTTTAAAAAGCATAGCCTCTTATAATTTCATTCAAAAGTCTCCTTCCAAACAACATAGAATTATAGAAGCAACTAGGTTCACAATGCCACCAAAAGTATGAATAAATCTTCTACCACAGATTTGATCCTGTAACCCATGTAGCTAAAAAATCCATAATGGAGCTTTTGGCCCAGCATTCTAATGCTTGGTGAGTTACACCCTATCCTGGCATCTTAAAGCCACCCTACTAAACCCTTTGACCCGACAGCCTGCTGAGAAGTTGTCAACCCTGAGAAAACAATACTTGTTTACATACACTCTTCTCTTTGCTAAAATGCTATCTCTGACTTATTTTTACTCTTCTCCAAAATTCTGTCCATTCATAGATTCTTCTTAGAGGTAGGATGGGACAGTGAGAATCAACATGGGAAAATGTTCTTCCAAGTGCAAGCCTCAACTGTTACACAAGCACCCTGCAAAAGAAGGAGCCTGAGCAGAAAGCAGGAGTCATCAGCTGAGGAGGAGTGGGAAGGGCGGCAGGGGAAGAGCACGTGCACAGCTGGAGGTGCCTGCAGAGTGAGGTGGGGTGAGAGCAGAGGAGGCATGGAGCACAGCACACTGGAGCTGACAGTCTCCAAAGAGAGGCAATAGCACATGCTGCAAAATGCAGTGTAGTCCTTTTAAGGTTTTCAAACAAAAGAGGTGTATGAGGTAAATGGAAAGGACTGTTCTTAGAAATCCAGATACCACACTTCAACTAAGAAGCCTTCTGTAAAGTGTCTCTTCAGAATTCATTGCACTTCCCTATGATCCCTTAGAACATTCTAGGTTTTGTGTGTATGTGTGTACATGTTCGTGTGTGTGTGTGTGTGTGTGTGTGTATGTGTGTGTGAGAGAGAGAGAGAGAGAGAGAGAGATTTTGTACTATTGAGTCAGGAGCCAACTCATTGCTGTCTCTTTAGTGGTTTTCAGAAGCAGTAAATCTCACAGGAGGAGAATGTCCATCTTTCTCCCACAAAGCAGCCAGTGGATTTGAACCATGTGCCTTTTGGATGGCAGCACTGCTTCTTACGACTAGGACCACCTTGTATACCTGCATGGACTAAATAAGTAAATAAAGTCCACAAAGCCCACAATGCCATGGGGTTGCTTTCAACTCAGAGCAACCCTCCATCAAGTTTGCAATAAATGTTAATTCCAGACTCCTAAGGATCGAATCCACTACGCAGCTCCATGGGAGAAAGATGGGCACTTTCTCCCTATGTAATTTACTGCCTCTGAAAACCTGCTGGAGGGTGAGCTGTGAGTTGGTTTCAACTCTGCTATACATAAAAGAAGTCTACTTAACGCTCAGTCCCATAAGACAAATACGGGAGGTGTAGGGGGGAAGCAGAGGGGTGAGGATGAGGTGGAGGGAGGAAGCTAATCAGGGTTTCACAATTTGCTGGAGGGGGTGGGTAAAGGAAATGGGAAAGATCAGTGTGAAAAACAATGCATACAAACTTGGTAAATAAACCAGTATAAGATAAATAAGTTTAGAAAGCAAAGACATGTGAAATAAAGACATCTGAAGGTATTCTGTGAAGAAATAGCCTTAAAGAACTGGAAAGAGTTAAACTTGTCATAAGAGTTGAACCCTAAAACATTCTGGAAAAGTATTTCCTTGAATAGGGTGAAAGCACATGGCCGATCTTCTTTTCCTGCATGAGAGCATGAAATTGCCTTAACAATGTTGTGCAATCATCACCACTACCTGTTGTCAGATCTTCCATCACCAAACACAGAAACAGTGTTTCCTAAACAATGACTCCCCTGGCCCCTCCTACTCATCCCTGGTAACTGATGATGAACTTTGTCTTCTATACGTCTATCCATTCTAGATAAGTCCTGCAAGTGAGATAGTAACCTTTAATGAAAATGATCCTTATTTTACTCATTTATTCATTCTAGCTACATCCTATGAATAACATAGTCTCCTTCAATGACTGGCTTGTTTTCCTCAGCATGTTTTCAAGGTTCCTCCATATTGCAGTATGTATCAAGACCTCATTTCTCTTTTTGGCAAGTATGTATGTACCACCTTTTGTCTATCCATTCATCTGTAGTGAACATTTGTTTCCTCCTTTGGGCTATTGCAAATGCTGTAACAAATGGTGACGTGCAATGTATGTATTGCTACTTCCAGGTCTCTTGGATCTATACCTGTTGTTGTTGTTGTTGATGATGTTGTTGTTTATTGCCTTGAGTCCAGCACGACTGATAGCGACCCTATGAACCAAAGGCCTGAAGCCTTTCTATAACTATTGACATTTATCAAAATTCATAGAGTTTCCAGAAGCATGTTGTTTAGGAAGTGGATGCCACTCCTGCTTCCAAATTTATCTTCATATGTGTGTGTATATATCTCCATATGTATATATAACTCCACATATATATCCATATAGATATCCACATATATATCCATATAGCCATGCACATATATATATCCCCATGCATAAAAATATATATCCACATACATATACATATACATATACATATACATATACATATACATATATAATCGCATGTATATATAGACTCACCAAAGACCTAGGTTACGCAGATGACATGTAAAAAAATGAGAGGGGGGAAAAAACACTAAAAAAAAGAGAGAGGAAAATCTATTTCAAGAAAAATGATAATGTACTTATAGAGGCTTTCAATTCCCGTCTATTGACTAAATCTCAAGAGAACATTTGTTCTGTAGATGTTCATTGAAATTAATAATAAGAAGAAAAGAGAGAACCTTTGAAGACTCTTATGAGTTCAAGTTATCAGGCTGCTGGCTTTCAGGTCTGCCGGCTCCAGAGGCTGACACATCAACCGTCATTGTTGGGAAGCAAGGAAGCAGCAAACAGCTGGCTGTGGAGACTGGTGAGTTCAACGTCTACAAGCATAGCAGGCCGCTCATTCAGTTATAGAGACCATGAGCCAGACGGCCAAATGTAACTCAAGGAGCTCTCCAGCTTGTATGCCAAAGAGTGGAAATACGACACAGGCCAAACCCCTGAGACTACCCCTTCATCAGGCAGGTCATATTTTTATAGATTTGGTTCTAATTCTGCCTTGTGAACATCACAGAAGTTGGAATTTACAATGCTTAAATTAGTTACATTATATTGAGGATCATGCACATGAGGACACATCATATTAACCATCACGCTGCCCCAGCTGAGACCAGTCAGCAGTGTCCAAAGGCTGAATTTTGTTCAATGGCTGTACAATTCGACATTGAGAACAGGACAGCTGTAGTGCCGCAGCCTGGGAGGCACATGGTCAGGGGGCCCAGCTGCAAGAACAAACTGATTAACTGAGGTTTGCAGGTCTGAGAATGACATTTTACATACCATTGTGGACTCTCATGGCCAAGGTACTCAGCCCTTGGCCAGGGACAACATGGCTGGTCTGGGCTAAATGCTGCCACGCCATCTGAGATCAAAACTCATCCAAAGGAAACTCAAGAGGCCCTTTCTGTTATGAATTCAAACTCACAGGTGATGCGCCATCAGGTTTCCAAGGCTGTAAATCTTTATGGGAGGAGATTGCTCATCTTTCCTTCAGAACAGCTGGTGGATTCCGATTACTGACCTTTTTTTAATTAGCAATCAACACATAACACACGATGCCACCAGGGCTCCTTATGAACTCATTAAAGGTCCCCTTTCCCCTGAAGTTGGATACTCAAAAGTAAGCAAAAATGACGATAGATTTTGCAACTATCACAATAACCAACAATAATGAATGTAGGACGTTCACATACATTAATAGTTAATAGTCGTTAACAAGGATAAAAGGAGAGATGGCAGCAGCAAAACAGGTGAGAGACGTGTCTATAAGGTGGGCATATAAAAATTACATAAAAAGTACGATCTCAATTTTCTGAAATGTATCTTCAAGCATGAAGGGAACAAATATTGAGCTTCTATTGTATGCTGAGTTTGCTATGAAAACAATTTTATTTAATCTTCTCAATGAATTTGAGAGGTATTTTTATTCTTCCCATTTGCAGATGAAAAGAAAAAAAGTCAAAGCTGAATAACTTGCCCAGGATAGTAAATTTCACACTTATGTCACAAAGCTAGTATTTCTTTTCTCCAAACTCCAAGACTTTCCTCCTCCCATCAATATTGTTCTGTGACAAGAATGCTGTTGTTGTTGTTGCTGTCATGTGCCATCAAGTTGCCTGTGACTCACAGGGACCCCTATGTACAGAAGATCTGAATCCTGCCCTATCCGGAACCAGTATCACTGTCTCTGACACATCTACTCTCATTACCTTGTCTCATCCAGGATCTTCCTTTCCTGCTCTGTCCCTCCACCCTTCCATGCATGATGTCCTTCTCTGAGGACTTATCCCTCCTGGCAACACACCCAAAGTATGTCAGACAAAGCTTCAAAATCCTAGCCTTCAACGAGCAGCTTGGTTCCACCCTCTCCATGTTCTTTTGATAGTCCATGGTATGCTCAATACTCTTCTTCAGCATCACAACTCAAAAAGCATTACTTCTTTTTCTATTATCTTTAGTTACAATCTAGCTCTTTGATGAATAGCAAGTAATTGCAAAGACCATGGCCTAAAACAGACAACCTGAGTCTCTAGACTGATATACTTTCTCTTTAGCACTTTGGAGAGGTCTCTAACAGCAGATTTCCCCAATACAGTTCATCTTTGGATTTTCTGACTGCTAGTGCCAAGGGTGTTGATGGCAGAGCTGAGCAAACTGAAATTGTTAACAATCTCAAGTTCTTCTCTATTATGGTGCTGCCAATTGGCCCAGTAGTGAGAATCTTTGTTTTTTGGATGTTGAAATGCAGTCCATATTGCAGACTGTAATCCTTGACCTAATGTAGCAAATGCTTCAGGTCCTCTTCAATCCCAGCAAGTAAGGTTGTATTATATACACAGCGCAGGTTGTTAGTGAGTTTTCTTCCACTCCTCACGCCATATTTCTCTTCACAGAGTCAAGCCTCCCAAATTATCTGTTCTGCACTTAGATTAAAAAGGATGGAGATAGGATGCATCTCTGATGCACTCCTTTCCTGATTTTGAACTGTGCCGTGTTTTCTTGCTCTGTTCTGACAAAGGCTTCCTGGTCCAAGAATAGGTTTCACATGAGAATAATCAGGTATTCTGATTTATTTATTTATTTTATTTATTCCACAATTTATTCTGATCCACACAGTCAAATGCCTTTCACTAAAACACACAGATAGACACTCCTCTGGCACTCTGCTTTCAGCCAAGATGCATCTGACATTGGTGATAATGTCTCTAGTGCCACAATCTCTTTTAAAACTGACTTGTATTTCTGGTAGTTCTCTGTCAATGCCCTGTTCCAGTCCTTTTTGGATAATCTCCAACAGGATTTTGTTTGAATGTGATATTAGTGATATTGTTCAATAATTTCCACACTCTGTCGGGTCACCTTTTTTTGGAATGGGAATAAATAAGGGTCTCTTCCAGTCAGTTGGTGAGGTAGTTGCCTTCCATATTTCTTGGCACAAAGTGGTGAGCACATTCAGGGCAGCATCTATGTATTGAAATATGTCAATTTGTTTTTGCCAATTTCTTCAGAGCAGCTTGAACTTCCTCCTTTATCACCATTGCCTCTTGATCATATGTTGTTTAATGAAATTCTTCTATGTCTGCCAATTCTTTTTGGTATAGTGACTCTGTGTACTCCTTTCATCTTCTTTTGATGCTTCTTGAGTCATTCAACATTCTTCTCACTGAATCCTTAAAATATTGCAACTCTAAGCTTGAATCTGTTCTTCCGTTTCTTCAGCTTAAGAAATGCTGAGTGAGTTTGGCCCATTTGATTCTCTCACTCCAGCTCTTTGTACATTTTGTTATAACACTTTGCTTTGTCTTTCCACGTTGCTCTTTTAAATCTCTCCAGCTCTTTAATGTCCTGATTGCTTGCCTTTGCTTCAGCTTCTCAGTGCACTAGTACAGCATTCACTAGATATTCACTCTTTTGCATCCTCCTCTGTCATTGTAATGATCTTTTGCATTCTTCATGGATTATTATTCTTCATGGCCCCGCACCTGTTCCTGAGGTGTTTTTTTTTTTTTCATTCAGGTGGAATAGAGTAAAGGTCAAATTGTGGTTCTTGTGATTTGATTCATTTTCTTTAGCTCTAATTTGAACTTGTCAATGAGGAGTTCTTGATCTATTCCACAATCAGCACCTGGCCCTGTTTTCACAGCTGATATTGAGCGTCTCCAATGATTCTTTCCACCGATGGAATCAATCTGATTTCTGTGCAGACCATCAGGTGAGGTCCATGTGTATAACCACTGTTTGTTTCTTATAAAAGGTATTTGCAATGAATAAGTCATTGATTGGACAAAATTCTATCATTCTTTCTCCAGCTTCATATCTGTCACCAAGTGTATGTTTTTCAAATACTGATCCTTCTTCCCTGTTCCCAACTTTTTCATTCCAGTCACTAATTACTATTATTGCACCTTGGTCACATGTTTAATCAATTTCTGACTGCAAAAATTGGTACAAATCATCTATTTCCTCCTCTTTGGTTATGGTTGTTCATGCATAAATTTGAACAATGGTGGTATAAAACAGTCTTCCTTGTATGTGTATGGATATTATTCTAATAGACTTTTAAGTATTGGTATAAATTTAAGCCTGGAATCTCTGAGTGTTAAGCTTGAGTGTTAAACAAAAGGTTGATGGTTCAAGTCTACCCAAAGAGGCCATAAAAGAAATACCAAGCAAGGTGCTTCAGAAAAATCAATCATGAAAAACTGTCGGGCATAGTTCTACTCTGGCAAGTATGGGCTTACCAAGAACTAAAACTGACTCAGTGACAAGGAGAACTGCTATGAATTTAAGGTTGTGCTTCTTTCTGAGTGTTTAAGCTATTGTTGTGGTTGTTGCTATGGGCTGTTGAGTCCACTAGGAGTCATAACAACCCTATTCACAATAGCTCTGAACCCTGCTCTATCCTGAGCCAATCTCACTGTCTCTGACACACCTACACTCTTACCCCAGATATTGGTGTTTCAGAGTAAAATGAAAAGGTATATCCTCTTATAAATGGAACTGAGGTTTCGAAGAGCAGCCTGAGGAGCATGTTTCCAATAGCACGGGCTCTAGGACTCAGTCCAATCTTACAAACAGACCTGGCTGCATGGTTACTTGGGGACTAGGAAAATAGGAACAAAAGTTCTCTGATTGGTTTTTTTTTCCTTAGCTACTGGCCACTAGACCATGCTTTCTACCATGGAAAGCCCTTAATGCCAGAGGGTAGAAGGTATTCTTCGCCTGAAAGATATCATTATTGAATAAATGGGGAGGGAAAACATGAAAAGGGCATCAAAGCCTAAACAAATAACATCAGCATGAAATCTTTAATGAATGGCTCATCCAATGCGATCTACTAAAATCCAGAAGGTTTAGTAAAAGATGCCTTAAACCCAGTTTATACGGCAAATCAGCCATGAAGAAAAGTCAACACCAAGCTAATCCTCATTTAATAATTCAGTTTCAGGATGTTAAAACATATTTCTCTCCTGGAGCTCCTGCATGTATGACTGATAACAGGGCAACCAAGAAACACACTCAAAGTAAAAAGAGAGAAAGCAAAAGAATTATTTCAGGAACTCTACTATTAGCAATTTCTAAAAGGCAATTAGCTCTTCCTGACTTCTAACTTCGTGTCCCAAATCCCTTCTTCACCAACCCCTCCAAGCCTTCTCCCCAGGTAGAAAAATTTAAAACTCTGCAGTGGCCTGGCGTTGACCTAAAATGATTTGCAAAGCCTCTAATAACAATCAGAAGTGCTGAAGAGGAATGATATCAGTCTGGAGACTAAGGTACACCTGATTCAGGCCATGGTCTTGCTATAGCCTTGCAAATTACTTGTTATGCATTTAGACAATGACCAAATATGACAGAAAAACAATCAATGCCTTTGAGTTGTAGTATGGGAGAAGAGTATTGAATATAACATAGACCTCCAAGAGAACAAACATGTTTATCCTGGAGAGCGTAAAGCCAGGCTGCTTCTTGGAGGCAAAGATTTTGAAGCTCCGTCTCATACACTTTCGTCATGTTGCTGGGGGTGACCAGTCCCTAGAGAAGAACATTATGCTTGGAAGGGTGGAGGGACAGCACAGGACGGAAAGAACTTGACTGAGATGGATTGAAACAGTAATTGAGTTAATAGGAGTAGGTGTGTCAGAGAAAGTGAGACTGGCTCAGGACAGAGAAGAGTTCAGAGTCAGAATCATTGTACAGAGAGTTGCTAAGAGTAGCAGGCAATTCAATGGCACATAACAACAACAAGTAACAACAACAAATTGGCATGAGAACTGGTAGCCCAAGATCCTTCCATATGACAAGGGCCACCAGGTTAGGAAATTCTTCCATGAGAACACTCCCTGAGGAAGAGTCAATCATATTGATAGGGTGATATTAATAAATTCAGGATTATTCAAACATAAGGTATAGTAAAACTGACCTCATGTGCGTCCAGCCCGCACAACTGGTTGGACTCTTGCTTAGCTTTTGCTTTGTCCTTAAACCCTACTTCACTTTCTCTACAGTCATGTTGTTGTTGTGTACCATTAAGTCAGAACTGACGCATAGCAGACCCTCCAGTGAGTTTTCAGAGGCAGTTAATCATACAGGAGGAAATTGCCCATCCTTCTTTTGCAGAGTAGCTGGAGGCCTCGAACCTGTGCCTTCAGGATAGTCATGTAAAGAACTTTAAACTGTCTGTTTACCAGGAAAGGAAATGCATCTTTCTTAGATTAGCATTTAGCTCTTTGACATTGTTATTCTCAGCTATCTGTTTATCAGAAGGGGAAACCCAGCTTTCCTAGATTAGCATTTACCTTTCGAAATAGTATTTTCTTGGTCGTATGTAAGCTCTATCACAAATTGTCTGTTTACTAGTAACTGTATGTAAACCGCTATTGTTGAATATAAAGATGTTGTAGCTTTGAATTAGCAACAGTAATATGTTAAGTAGATCAACACCTAATCCAAGTATAAAAATCAATGACCACCCTTAGACAAGGAGGTAGTTTCTGAGAGGATTCTTTCTCTTCTCCCAGATCTGTATTAAAGTGCTTTGGATATTGCAATCCATCTTTCTTTTTGGCAATTGACTGCTGAAAGAACTCCTTGCATTCAGTAACAATATGGTGATTGTGAGCACTGCAAGAGAGGTCTATCAGAGTAGCACAGACAGATGGTACCAAACCAACATGCTCACCTATCCAAGAGTCCCCAGAGCCTGTATGTTTCTCTGCTAACTAAACTCCCCGAGGACTCATCAATCCATTTGAGCTCTGAGCTGGCCAAAGCCTGCCAACTCAAATGTACTGTAGCCTTAGGTCTCCTGCGTCCTGAGTCAATTGAACTGTCCCTTTAACTTCTTCTGGAAGGGCTTGCTCAACTCCTTAATATTCTCCAACCTTGGGGTAGCTTCTAAGTTTTCCTCAACATAGATTCTCAGATAGACAAGAAAGTGCCCCACAGAACTCTGACCTGGTCCCAGGCAAGCCCTCCTCTTTCTCACAGCCTCCTTCATTTTTACCTGTTGAAAAAACTCCAGTGTGAGCATGGTTCTGAGCAGCTGCTCTTAGAAGAGCTATATTTTGTACATGCATCATACAGGAAGATCCACATCCAACTTCTTAACCACAAAGAGTTTCAGCATCTCCCTGCTCCTGCCTGCTTCCCTTCTCCCCACTATGGCTCCCTGAATGTCAGAGAAGCAGAAGAGAAATTAAAAGTAAATTTGCATCACCTTTATTCAGCAAGACAAGCACTCTGTTTTAATTTGCATTTTATTTGCATAGTGCTTGCATATAATATTGTAAAAAGGCCCAGACCTCTTCCTTCCTTTCCCCATGTCTGCCTTCTTCTCTCAATCCATGACTCCCAGGATGAGGTTTCCAAGGCTAAAAATCTTAATGGAGAGGATACTCCCGTTTTTCTTTTCTCTCAAAGAGGCACTACTGGATTTGAGCTACCAGAGACATACATCCTTTTGGTTAGCTGCGGAACATCCTTTAAACTTTGACACTGGAGCTTCTGCAGACTCGGATAAAATCCAGAGGGATTTTTAGCACACGTTTGTTGTTGTTGTCTATTGTAGATTTGTGAACCTATTCACAGCTGACCCACCAGTGGGTTTACAGAGACAATAAATCCTACGGGAGGAAATTGCCCCTCTTTCTCCTGGGTAGCAGCTGGCGGATTAGAACCTCATACCTTTAGAACGGCAGCACAACTCCTTAGCACTAGCCCACCAGAGCTCCCTTAGCACAGTGAGGAGTTAAAATGAAGGATCCTGGGGTAAAGATCTATCCAGGGGAAATTGTGCCTTGGGGAAGCAGTTTTAAATTACTGAATGATTGCTCCCAGCTAGTGATGAAAATTACAAACATGAACAGAAACAGATCATTGGCCCTTCCCCTCCAAGTGTCAACAGAGCACATACTACACCTGCCATAAACCCTAACAGATCTCTGCTCTGAGGTTACATCCAAAGGCAAGAAAATCTGAGCGAAAGGCAGCAGTTTGACACTGGTAGATTCTGATCTACAAGTGAATTAAAGCTCAAATATATTCACCTATTTTTTAAAAAAAAATCAATAACCAGTTGGCCTTCAAGTTGATTTGGCCTCACGGTAGCCCTATGCATCTCAGAATAGAACAGTTCCTCACAGAGTTTTCAATGGCTGGATTTTCGCAAGTTGATTGTCAGGATTTTCACCCCAGATGCAAGTGGCTGAACTTGAACTGGTGGCCTTTAGGACAGCAGGCACACCTAAATGTTCACACCACCCAGGGAACACACTGTACAATTCTCACTGCCTGCTGCGAATACGCAGGATTCTGACTCGAAACTGTCAGCCCTCAGAACCAGCTTAACACAACTTCAAACCTGGTGGGAAGCCCCAGGACAGCCACCTTGCACCATCTGTGACAACCTCTCTTGGTCTCTTTTAATATCCGTTCCCCTTTAACAATGAATCTTCTATTACTTCATTTCTATTTACATTCACCTGCTTATTAGCTTACTATCTCACATGGTGCACAACAAAAAAAGAATTAGCTTGAATTCCAGATACTTCCCTAAACACACACAGTCATCTGCCACAGCAATGCAACACTTTGATTTCTGTAGGAACTGGAGTTACACACACAGAGTACAAGGGTAGCTGTACTGCATCCTACCAACCTGTTCACTGCTTACTCAACATCCATTCTAAGACATGCTTCCTCTCAGTTTACACAAACAAGCAGCTTCCAGCCTGGGGAACTCAATGTTTAAAAAAAAAAAATAATAAGGTACGGACACTTAGCTACTTATGTTCGTGCAGTGTCAAAAATGGCAGCTCCATTCCAAAATGTACTTGAAAAAGGAAACAAAATTAGAGACAGAGGCAATAGGATAGTGAACACAGAAAGGATCACAAAAAGAGCACAGATTAAATTGGTTATTTTTCTCCCCTCTGTTCTTTTTCTCTGTTTTCAACTGTTGCCAAGTATTTATCCCTGGAAAGCTACTTACTTTTTCAAGGTGAAGTCTTTCTTTGTGAGATGACTTACTTCACTTGGTTCCACTTAAGTTTATGGCTCTCAGTTAAGGGGGGGAGGGAAACTTTTGAAATCATAAACACCAGAGTACAAAGGGATCTTCCAAAAGTATTTCACCCTCTCATTTTAGAAAGGAAGAAACGGCAAGGCCCACAATTCATTCAACCGCAATCCAGTGACTTTCCCAAGGCCACACAGACAGATGTTCCAGCAGCAGAGACAACCTAAAACCCCCTCCCCTCCCTGACTCCTGTCTCTGCTTTCGCTCCCACCAGACCACATGTTGGAGGCAGAGGATGTTCTGGGATGTGGCTGGAGAGGATGATGTTGCTGCTTTCAAGCCTTGTGCCCTAACTCACTCACTGCCCTGAACCATAATACTGCATGGCCTTGTCCTCATTTTTCCCTCTGTCCAAGATATATATACACAGCCAAGTGCTTTTTACCTGGGCATCATGAAGAGACATGAGGTAGCACTATTACTAAATTATCTGGAAAGTCAGTGTGTGTGTGTGTGTGTGTGTGTGTGTGTGTGTGTGTACCATCAAATTGGATCTACAGGAAGAGATTGCCCTTCCCTCCTTCTCCAGCAGAGCATCTGATGGATTC
>NW_006399807.1:5850123-5881740 GCF_000299155.1 Elephantulus edwardii
CCTTCCATCTTCTTTTAATACTTCCTGGATCATTTAATATTCTGCCCAAAGCATCCTTGATTACAGCAACTCTAGGTTTGAATCTGTTCTTCAGTTCCTCTGGAATTAGAGTGCAGCTTCTTGCCACTAGGCCACCAGAGCTCCCTTTGGAAAGTCATTTTATAAAAGCGCCATCTACTAAGCTGTGGGACCTCTCCAGAGTACTGAGAAGCAATGATGTCAGTCTAGAGACTAAAATGTGCCTGATCCAGGCCATGGTCTTCAATTACTTGGTAGGTATCAGAGAGTTGGATGATGACTAAGGATGACAGAAGAAGAATCAACACCTTTGAATTGTGGTGTGGGAGAAAATTATTGAGTATACCATAGACAGCCAAGAAAACAAATAGCTCTGTCCTGGAGAGGATAGAACCAAGTTTCTCCTTGGAGGCTAGGATTTTGAAGCTCTGTCTCATATACTTTGGGCACAAGGCCAAGAGGGATTGATCTTTAGAAAAGGACATCATGCTCAGAAGGAGGGAAGGACAGCACAGGAGAGGTAAACCCTGGGTGAGGTGGGTTGATACAGTAACTGGGACAATGGGGGTAGGTATGTTGGAGTCAGTGAGACAGGCTCAGGGCAGAGCTGTTGTCATAGGGTCGCTATGAGTCACAGGCAACTCGACGGCACATAACAACAGCTAAGCTTTCCAGTGACCCAACTGTTATTGTAAAGATTGACAGCTGGAACCCACCTGAAGCCTCTGTAAGAAGAATTGGTGATCTGCTTGCATAGAGATTACAATGAGGGAACATTATGGAACCATAATCTGGAGAGAATGTGGTGGTCATACTGTTGGGGCCATATTCTGATGGTCATATTCTTTTTCATACTCTATAAGAAAGAGGCTGGTGATTTTCTTCCATGGAGATTACAACTAGAAAATCATGTAGGGTTGCTGTGAGTTGGAACTGAGACTACAACCACAGCATCTAACAACACCATGATAGATCAATAACCACTACAAAAACGAGCTCTCTATAGAACTTAGTATAGAGTGCTAGGGGTCCAATGGGCATTGAAGGTACCAATCCAAAGGCACAGGATTCTAATCTACCAGCTGCTCCTCAGGAGTAAGATTGACAATTTCTTTACATGCAATTGATAGCCACTGAAAACCTGCTGGAGGGTAAGCTATGAACTGCTTTCCAACTGGACAGCACATAACAAGATAACTCAGGAGGGACCCTTCCTCTCCTCCCACCCCACCCCCGGCTTCGGCAAAGTTCAGAACTAAGTGTCGTATGTTCAAGTGAAATGACCCTTCTTTGCTAGTATTATCTCTTGCTCTACATTACCTCTTTATTTCTTTATTCTCATTCTCTTATTCTGATTATTTTATGGTATCATTGTCTTTGTTGTAAACTGCCTCAAATCTTCTTTGGAAGGGTATGTTGCAATATGCCACTGAGTCATAGCTGACACACTACCAGTTTTTCAGAGGGAGTAAATAGCATCAGAGTAAACAGCCCATCTTTCTTCCACAGAACAACTGGTGGATTCGAACAGTCTGCCTCTGGGATTGCAGCACAGCTTCAAACCACTAGGACACCAGAGCTCCCTTTGGAAGGTTATAAAATAAATAATAACAATGAAACTCACAATGAAATTGGCAAGCCTTTACAAATTTTTAATAGAAAGATAATGTGTAAGTTTCATGCATTTTGGACCAAACCAGGAATGTTAAGTTAGTGAGAGTACCTTTTTGGTGCCAAGATTATGACACCAAACAGACAGAGTAGGCCAAGATTCCCCCAAAGGTGAAGGTAAACCTGGGAGGGGCTCCCTATGCCTCTGCCATTCCACAGCCTGGGCGTTTCTGCTGCATTTCTTTATCCCTGAACGTGATCATCTCATTTATTTATGGCTCAGGCGTGGCATTCGACTGTCTCCAAATGTGCTGGGGGCTGGGAATGCTTTGTGGTTGGCTGACCTTGTACCCACTCTGGTGCTCTGGGTTGTTCATGGATCCTCGTCAAGACGCACAAAAGCGCAAGACAGATGAGAAGGAGGGAAGCACATTCCACAGCTGGAAGAGTGGCCAAGTAAATACAAACTGCTGGCCCTCCTGGGAGCGTGCTGGTCACGGACTTGGCTTCGGCAGCCTGATGACTTGTTCCTCCAGACATCACCCACGCCTGCAGCTCAGTTCCTCCTCACTCAGACCCTCAGCCCTTTGGGTCCTGAAGAGACAAAGCTTGATGGGGATGAGACGGGTGCTGAGCAGGAATGCAAGGGGCAAAGTAGGACTGAGAAGGAAGCTGCTTATCCACACTCAGCTCCCTTCCAGGTTCTAAAATCCATTATCGTTCTAACTATAGAGCTGGGGTCCAGGCTATAGAATGCTACATGGCTTTCGAAGAGCAGCAACAAAGCCGCAAAGGCTGTCATTCCAGGCCTGCCACCAGATGCAGAAACCATCACATCATTCACTCAGGGCCTGGGCTGGAGGGATAAGGGGACCACAGGCACTATCGCACACTACTTTAAAGGTCAGTTCGGCAGGAACCCCATAGACAGATGTAAGTCTAAGCTGCACTCTTTACTAATCAGATCCCTTCGGAAAGTCACCTGGCCTCTCTATGACTCAGTTTCCTCACCAGGAAAATGACAATGGAAACCACCACTTGAGATTAGGAATCCCAATGAGATAGTGTATCATCAGGTTCACGGCAAGTGCTATCTAAACCTTAGCTTCTCTCTCTGAAGAAAGTCTTCCCCTTCAAAGTTATAGTCCAGCTCAGAAAAGACACAGAGCCCAATGATCAAACACTAGTTTTGCCTTCTATCATTTACAAAAAGAACACATTTTATGTTTACTGCTCATCTCACCAAAATATGCTTCTTCCCCCAAAATCTCAGTTGATCTGTAAAGGGTGTGCCAAACTGGGAAGGGTGTGCAGTGGAGGAGGAGGAGGATTTGTGATCAGATCTGTGCTTGATTTCTCCTCCTCAACAGAGGACTCCATATCTGTGCTTCACTAATGAACTGATAGAGATACAATGCAAATGTCACCATTCCACTCTGCTGCCTCAGATTTCTCAGAGGATCTCCATGTGTAAGAGCTCACTGTGCAACATGCAAGGGTCTGCATGGCTGGACCTCAGTCTACCTTCGCCATATCACCTGCCAGTCCCTGGCTTGACCATCATACTGCAGAAACACCTCACCACCTGACCAACACGTAACCGCTCCTAGCAGCACACCTAAATGGTTCTTTCTTCCGCCTGCACAGTCTGCTCTTTCTGGCCTGTTGTCTTTAAGCAGACAGCCTCATCAGCCTGGAAAGCTTCTACACGCTGACAGTTCTGCTCAGGTGTCATTTCCTCCCAGAAATTTCACACACACACACTCCCCACCCCCACCCCCGCTTATAAACTGGGATACATCTACTTTGTAAGCCAATCATAACTCACGCATCATTTTCATCACTACTTCGCATTTTGTTGTGTGTGCATTGGAACCAACCCATAGCTGACCCTCTGATTGGCTTTCAGAGGCAGTTAACTGCACAGGAGGAGATTGCTCATCCTTCTCCCATGGAGTAGCTGGTGGCCTCAAACCACATGCCTACAGTGTGTAGTGCAGTTTCTTGCCACTAGGCCACCAGATAGCATTTAATGACCCATATTTCTTGTTTCTTGGGCCTTTCAAAATTTGGAGTTCTTTCAGAGCAAGATGTGTTCTCTCTCTCTCTCTCTCTCTCTCCAGGTTTATTTCTTTTTATGACCAGTCTTACTGACAAGCATAAAGCCTAGATTCACAGCTCCTCTCTCTCTCTCTCTCTCCCTCCTCTCTCTCCCCTTCTTCCCTTCCTTCCTCTCTCCTTCCCTCCCTCCTTCCTTCCTCCCCCTCTTTCGCTCTTTGCTCTTGCTCTCACACTCTTTCTCATTGTCATTCGTATCCATGGTGCCCAGAAGGAAAACAGGGATGAAGAAGAGAGAAGTGCATAGTTGAACACAGTGACAGGCAAGAGTGACTTAGCAGAAGAGCACACTGCCCCGGCGATGGACCTGCTGATGCCCCCTGTACACACTGCCACCAGCTGCCACAGGGACCCCGAAGAAGTGGGCCCCTCCACTGGAATTCATTACTGAGCTGAGGGGAAGGAGGAAGAAAGAAGAAGGAAGAAAGGAAGAAGACTTCTGAGAGAAGACAGTAGCTGGCCTGGAGTGGCTTAGGGAATAAGCAAGCTGAGGGAAAAGATGTCAAGACAAAATCCTTGGAGCTTAAGTTGAAAAGACCCTGTAGATCAAATACCACATCTTCAAATAAACCTGCTCTTCAGGCCCAAAGCAAGAATACGGAGGTGAGTAAGTCTACAGAGGCAGAGAAGTCCCTGTCACCACCATCCTTCTAGATGAGGCTCCTGGGCAGAGCTGGCCAGCTACATGAAAAGTGAAACTGGATAGAAATAAGGATATCCTCCAGTTGCTCAAAAGAAACACAAACATACATCAACCTTCCCCCAGTGCTGGTAGCATCCAGCTCAAGCCAGGTTTATTTCTTTATATGACCAGTCTTACTGAGAAGCATAAAGCCTAGATTCACAGCTCCTTGAAAATGGTAGCAGGTTAAGCGCCAAGATTTCAGGCCAAAGAGATAAGGCATGGAGAGGCAACAACCATGACTCACAGTAAGCTAGAACAGCCCTCACCAGCATGTGCACACCACGCCGCATTCTCACCACCTGACTCCTGTCTGGACTCATCCTTAACACTCACAGTTCAACCCCTAACATAACGTCCATCAGTTATTCTCTGCTCAATCTCCTTCCTCCTGTCATCTGCCTGCTCTCAGTCTGCAGAGCTCAGGTCAATACAATTAACAGATGTATAATGACTGAAGTGCAACATCAAGAAAACAAAGACTCTCACCACTGGACAAATTGGCAGCACCATGATAGAAGGAGAAGAGATTGAGATAATTAACAATTTCAGCTTGCTTGGGTCTACGATCACTCTTGACACGAGCAGCCAGGAAATTAAAAGACAAATTAGGTTATGAAAGTCTGCTGTTGGGGACTCTCCAGAGTGCTGAAAAGCAATAACATCAGTCTGAAGACTAAGGTGTGCCTGATTCAGGTCATGATCTTTGCATTTAGTTGCTATTCAGCAGAGAACTGAACAATGACTAAGGATGTCAGAAGAAAGAGCGATACCTTTGAGTTGTGGTGCTGAATAAGAATATTGAACATACCATGGACTGCCAAGAGAACAAACAGGTCTGTACTGAAGAGAGTGAAACCAAGTTTCTCTCTGTAGGAAAGGATTTTGAAGCTCTGTCTCACATATTTTGGGTACATTGACAGGAGGGACAAATTCTTAGAGAAGGAACTCACACTTGGAAAGATGGAGGGACGAAGCAGAAGAGGAAGCCTCTATAAGAGATGGACTGACACAGTGACTGGAGTAATAGGGGTAGATGTGCCAGAGACAGTGAGATTGGCTCAGGATAGGACAGTTTTCACAGCTACTGTGCATAGGGTCGCTACGAGTTGGAGGTAACTCCATAACACATAACAACGAGAACAACAACAATGATGCCTTTGATTTGTGGTGTTGGAGAATAGTATTGAATAAGCCATGAACTTCCAGAACAAATCTGTCTTGGAGAAAGTGTACCCAGGGTGCTCCTTAGAGGCAAGGTTGGTGAAACTTCATCTCACACATTTTGGTCATGCTGTCAGGAGGGAAGGCTCCTCGGAAAAAGACATAGGCATCATCTTGGAAAATACAAAGGGGTCGGTGAAAGAGAGGAAGACTCTCAACCAGAAGGACTGGCACAATGACTGAACAATGGGCTGGAGCATATCTGTGGTCGTGGCGATGGTGCAGGATAAGGTCAGGTTCAGATCAACTGTTCATGGGATCTTTATGAGTGATAGTCTAAGGACAACTGAGTAAGAGTCCTGTGGTGCAGTGATGAAGTTCTCAGCTGCTAGCTAAAAGATAGGTGGTTCAAATCTATTAGCCACTCCACAAGACAAAGAAGTAACAATTTGCCTTTATAAAGATGTGAAAGCCCTATAAGGAAGTCCACTCTGTACTTTGGCATGGACTCAGTGGCACATTGTAACAATATAACTCTGAGGGCATAGTATGCAAGTTAAGCTACAAAGGCAGTACATCTCCAGTGGTCCGAATCTCTCTCCTTGGGAGAAAGATGAGTGGACTCCTTCTACTGTGTTATAACCTCAAAAAGCTGATGGCGGATCCCTGGGAGTCAGAACCAACTCAACGTCAGTGTGTGAGAGAACATGAACTTCAAATGACATTTCAGATCAGCATTCAATAAATATCTCGTGCCCTCCACCCATTCACCTTTGGAATGGAATATATCTCCCTTCTCCACTGTCATTAAGTCTATCCATGTGACTATTCTGGCCACTGGAATATGCGTGAACGTGCTCACATGGTTTGCCTTCTGTCATCCTCTATAATAATCCATCTTGGGTGACTGCTAATCCAGGTGACCCATAGCCTGCAAGAGAGTCGTCCCTTATGAGTCAATAACCCCCGAGTCAGGAGTAATGGGAATGTGGAATGCTTGGTTTTGGGCGCCCATGAATTTGGAGGTGTTTTGTTATACAGCATTCCTATGGCAACAGCTAAGCCAACACTTTGTAAAAGCTAAGCTGATTGGTAGCCTGTACATTCTCTATTTATCTCTATTCTGCTTCTTCCCAAATGCATTCAGTGCAGGATGCTCTCTGAATCCTACATCACCCATCCAGTGTGTGTTCCCGACACATCCCAGAGCTAAGAAGTGGCTGTGGCTGCCTCGGCCTGGATTCCCTCCACCAGCAGGATTTCCACTCCAGTCCTTACTGGAAGCTGGTTGTTCTGGACTCTCTCCCAGTCTCCTACTTGCCAAGCAGCACGCAGACTGGGGTGGTCAGCAGGAGAGGGGGCTCAGCCTTGAGCTCCTGGCAGCATCTCTCCCTGTGTTCTCTCGGGTAGAAGACAGATGCTGCATCTGTGCATATGGGCAGGGGTAACAAGAACTCCCTGTGGCTTCATGCAAGGGAATCAGGCAGTGCAGGCAAAAGAAGCCAAGCTGGCCTTCTCGTTCCAGAAATGACAGTGAAACAAATGGCAGGAAATGCATTCTGCTGACCAACACAGGGAGCAGTGCCAGGGCATAGTTCTGGAGATGCGAAGAAAGAGAGAAGAAAGAAAATGGGGAGGAAGAGGCAACTATCGTGAGAGAGAGACTTTCACGCTTGTGTGCCCATCAATTTATATTACATCTAATAACTTTAACAGCATAGCAAACTACAAGCCTCCACTGACAGAGGTGATAGCTGCACAGGACATACACCAGCTAGGATTCAAACTCAAGTCTCCCACGTCAAAGACAAGAGTCCCACCACTAACCCACCCCCTTACTGCCTCCCTCACCCCACGCCACCAGGAAGGACTGTGGTTATTAGCACTAGCTTAATCCAACACTCTCTATTTAAACTGACACTGGCTCTCAGGGCTTCAGTAAAAATGGTCTCTTGAGCAACAACACATTTAAAATTTTAACTTTAAAAAAAAAAGACTGCAAAAGTCATGAATCATTCCCCTCTCGAGTTCACTGATTCAGTAAAGGTTAAGTCACAAAGCTGCTTCATGAGGTCAAGTGACCAGAGAAGAGGGTTTCTGTAGCCTGCTTGCCAATATAAGAAAAGGAAACACCCATAGTAGAAATCATTTTGAGGAAAAGCCAGGGAGCATTTGCATGAGGAAATGATTAGTTGTGTTTGAAATAGATGTGCTGGTGCTATCATATTCAACACATGCACAGTGCAGAAGGTTGGTCCAAAGACTGCTGGGTGAACACTCCCTGGGCTACAAAGAACCCACAGTCAGCCTCTGACAATCAAATGCCCTGAACTGGTAGTCAGGACTCCCAAAATTCTACGTATGGCCAAGGGTAAGACACCCCCATTCTGCAAGTCTCAGTCTCCTAACTGCAAATGGAAGGAATAAAATGTATCACAAAAATACCTTTGAATGCAATAAACGTCTAGATAAATGTTAGGGATAGGATCTACATGTGGCAAGGTGCCTGGCAAGACTTGAAGAAACATAAGGCCTCTTCAGTAAAACCATCGAAAAGATGAGAACATCTTCAATGATATTTTTAAATAAATGATATAGAGCACTACTTGGTGATTCACGTTTTCTCAGAGTTTGTATCTTTTAGTCTTCACAAAACTTTTACATACAAAGGCCCACCCACCAGATCCAGGTTGCTTAAAAAAGAGACTTCCAACCCACAGCTGATTGTTAATGAAATCAGAAAATAAGTCAGGAAATACAGAGACGTAATGCACTGGGTGTACACCAGGGATGTGTCCTTTCTCCATACCTTTTCAACCTGCATGCAGAGCAGATTATCCGAGAAGCTGGGCTCTATGAGGAGAAGTGTGGAATCAGGATTGGTGGAAGATCTATTAACAATCTGCGTTATGCAGATGACACAACCCTGCTTGCTGAAACTGAGGAGGACCTGAAGTGCTTGCTGCTGAGGGTCAGGGACTGCAGCCTTCAATATGGATTGAGGCTCAATGTCAAGAAGACAAAGATTCTCACCACTGGACCAATCGGTAGCATCAGGATGGTCGGTGAAGAGATTGAGATTGTTCACAGCTTCAGTTTGCTCGCCTCCACGGTCAGCACTCTTGGCACCAGCCGCCAGGAAATAAAAAAAAAAAAACGTATCGCGATGGGAAAGTCTGCTGTTAGGGACCTCTCTAAAGTACTCAAGAGCAACGGTGTCTCTCTGGAGACTAAGGTGCACCTGATACAGTCCATGATCTTTGCAATCACTTGTTATGCATCAGAGTGTTGGGCAATGACTAGGGAAGATAGAAGGAGAATTGATGCCTTTGAGCTGTGGTGCTGGAGAAAAGTATTGAATGTACCCTGGACTGCCAAGAAAACAAACAGATTCATCCTGGAGAGGGTTAAACCAGGCTACTCCTTGGAGGCAAGGATTTTGGGGCTTCATCGACATACTTTGGACATGCTGTAAGGAGAGACAGGTCATTGGAGATAGCATCATGCTTGGTAAGGTGGAGGGACAGCGCAGGAGGGGAAGACCCTCTATGAGGTGGATTGATTCAGTGACTGGGGAAATCGGGATGGGTGTGTCAGAGGCAGTGCGATTGGCACAGGATAGAGCAGGGTTTAGGGCTGTTGTACATAGGGTCGCTATGAGTCGCAAACGACTCGACGGAACATAACAACAACAACAATGCACTGGGAAAATCTGCAGTTAGGGAGGTCTCCAGATTATTGAGAAGTAATGATTTCAGTTTGAGGACTAAGGTGCATCTGGTTCAGGCCATGATCTTTCCGACTACCTGCTAAGCATTTGAGAATTGGACACAGAAAAAGAATTGACACCTTTGAGCTGTGGTATTGGAGAAGAGCACTGAACATCCCGTGGACGGCCAACAGAACAAAAAAAGGCCTTGGTGAGGGTGCAGTCAGAGTGCTCTTTGGAGGCCAGAGTGATGAGGCTTTGCCGCACATACTTAGGGCATGTTGCTAGGAGGTGCTATTCCTTGGAGAAGGACATGATGCTGGGAAGGGTGGAGGGTCGGCAAAGAAGAGGAAGACCTTCAACAACGATGATTGACACAGAGATTGTTTCAATGGACTCCAGTGTGTCAGGAAGTGTGAGAATGGTGCAGGATAGAACAGGGTTCAAATCTTTTGTTCACAGGGTTGCTATGAACTGTACTCAACTTGACAGCACCTAACAACAACAACAGGTCTTTACAAAAATGTTATAGTATAATCCCCATTTGACAGGCAGGAAAACTAAAGTTCAGAAAGATGAAATGACTTGCTTAAAACTACGCAGTTAGGAAGTGGTAATGTGAGAGGGGCAGTTTCCGGCTTGTGATTGTGATTTGGGATATGTTTTACAGTGTGGTATGTGCATGAATGACTTTTTTAATTATTAATTTTAATGAACGTTTACAGAGATCTTGGATTTCCGTTCATTCATTGTTGCATTTTTCTCCCTGCCCATCCCTCCCAGTTCCCCCCCCCCCCAGTTCACTCTTTTCTTTGAAAAGTAAAACAAAAATTCCTTCGTTGGTATACAATCTCCCACCACCACCACCAGTACACTCCACTATGCAACCTTCATTCTGGACTCCTGTCATAACCATAACACCCAATCATATATCACTTTTAAACTTTTCTCTCCTTCATCTATGTCAATGCAGTATACATAATATATCCAATTTTACATGAATGACTTTTGCTGTGTCTATCAATTTAGAAACGTCTCTAGGTAGTGCAAAAAGACAATTCACTCAGATGTTAACGAAAATGTTAGAGAGCTACTGTACCGAGAGGCAACACAGAAGAAAAGCCTGGCAATGTACTATCAAGAAATCAGAACTGTAGCAACACTTCTGATCTAATACACATGGAGTTGGCATGGGCTGGGGCCAACAGCAAGTGATTTATCAATTTATAGATGGGATTTGTGACTGCACACACATCCTCACAGACTCTACTTAAGAAGACACAGACACTCAAGCCATAATGTGTCAATTCTGGAAGGCTAAACAGTTCATTCCAAAGTCATCCTTGGGGTCAGTGAATGGGACCCGACACCACCCTGGATAAGTGTCTCCTCCCCCTTTGTTTTGTCAACACGAATATTATTATTGATGATGCTAGGAGAAACCCGTCGGCGTCTCATATTCTATCGCTAGTCCCTTCTGGAAAGGGGAGCTGCTCATGGAAAACCTCCCTTTCTGTCTTGAGTCAAGACATTCCTTGGGTGATTGGAGGGGAGCCCCCTCCTCACTGGCCAGCATTTGGAAGTGATTACCACCGAGATACCCTGACAGAGTGAATGATGCTGAGGGCTCCCTCCTGGATGTGAGCAGAGAGCTCACTGCACGCTCCCCACCCCCAGCCCTTGGCACAGGCCGCTACAGAGAACCTCGAATCCCACTTGGATGCCGATTTCCAAGGCTCGCTTTCCACTTTCTGATACATGGGATCAACTTTAATAGCAAAAACCTGGCAAGGGAGGCACCTCTGCCTAGCAAGAGCCCCCAGTGGCAAAACCAAGGAAGACCTGGTGGGGGGCTGGAGGGCAGACTGTCAGCTCATTTGTTACTTCTCAGCCTGGGATGCAAAGGCAGTCTGTGACCTTCCCCAGGACTTCTGCCTCAGATCAAACAACAGCAGCAACTGCCTGCAAGGTGACTTCTTCCCCTTCTTCTGAAGGAAGTCTGACAACCTCAACCTCCAGCCACATTCCACCCAATCCTTCCTGTAGATTTGAATCTTGGCGCAGTGTGCATTCCCATCTCCCTGGCTTGCTCTCAGCTGCTTCCTCAGGCAGGACCCCAAAAGCTGCTGGGGGCATGCCATCACTGGCCCACCTTCTCATGACCCCAGGAAGTCATTACCTCCTGTGTGTGGAGCTAGAAGCTGCTTGGAAGGTTGGTCTTAGCAAACCAGAGCACAGCTATGGAACCCCCACCAAAGTCACTGACGTAAGGAACGGAGAGAATGTGGCTCCCATGCTTCTATTCCACTGCCTTCATGAGAAAAAGAAAATGGGAAAAATGCTTATCCATCTACTGTGAACAGTCATTTTCCAAAGATATCTCATTAACATGTACAATAATCCCATGGGACAAATATTCTCCTCATTTTACAAATGGCAAAGCCATGCCATAAAAGATCACCTGACACTGTATGGCCAATAAGCAGGAGTCTTCATGTGATCGTCAATCTTGTGACTAAAGACTGTTTTGTCTCACCAGGTTTCAGGCTCTCAGAATCTGTGGACACTACAGCCAGTGACTTGAGATTTCCCAAAGGCAAGGACACTTGGCATCCGACCAGTTCATCTGAGCTCTGATCAATATTCATTCTAGTTCTCCACCAGTGATGGATGGAGATGATGCTGCTTCCTCCCTAACCCAGACTCAGTTTCTACTTCCCTAACTTTCTTTGACCCCTACCACATTGTCAGTGGATATTTGGCATGCGTGCTTCAAGTTATAAAAATAAAATATATAAAATAAAAAGGAAGGAATAAGAAGCACCTCCTTTGTCTGCTCTCTCTGTGTTCTTATTTAACACAAAGTCATCAAATGCCTTAAAAGGGCAAAGCTGCCCCAGTCAAATTCTATGAGGTCCCCAAGACAGAGGATAGTGATTAGGAGTGAGTTACTATGCATGGCTAGAAATCATCCCACCACCTGCATGACCTGAAGACAAATTAAGCCCATCCCTCAGTTCACAAAAAGGTTTCACATCCACCAGGGTGGACATATGATTGCTGTGCACACACTGTCACTCTCACCCTTTTCTCTGTGCCACTATTTTTAGTTGTATTATGGTTTGGGTGAAAGTTGGGGCCATGCATGTCACAAATATTCTCCCCATTTTATAGATTAACAGAAATCTTTACACAAAACATCACCTGATACTCCATTGCTGACCGAAGGGTGTGTGTCCTGAGGGAAGCTGAGACCGACTGGGATGTCACTACAGTGAATAGGAGAACCAAAGGTTTGGGACACTCAGTTGTCCTTTCATCTGCTGCAAGAGAGGGCATCCTGTGCGGACTAGGACGTGGGGAAGGATATGAAACTAGACTATATCGCTGAATAATTTACAGCAAATTCAATCATGCAATGGGCAACAAAAGAGCACTGTATTTTCAGAAGTTCCCACTCGGATTGCACAGGTTATAATGCTCCATTCTGTGAGCATATTTCTGTGCTGACTTTCCCACTTTGCCGAGTTCTAACATTCACAAGGTTTACTACCTATCTGGAATCTGATCTGCAGCTTGTATGAAGTAAGCATTTCAACCAATCAGATTCACTTGTTTTTTATCTCCTTGGAGTCTATTATTCTTTTCTGGGAATGTCTGACTACATAATTGGAGAGGTCAGCATAAACTGCATCTAGTCTTCTGAGTTTTCAAATGATGGGGACACGGGCTTGAAGTGACAAATACTTTATTAGAGGTTCATAATGACATGGAAAAGTATCTCCCATGTGTAAAAGGAGTCACAGGCCCTTGGGCCACATTCCCAGCTCCCTCTGGGTGTGTGTAGCGAGAAACCTCCCCTTACTGTTAGAAGGTGCCAAGTTCATGCCACCTAGCAGGTCATGTGACAGGAGATTCTAGCCCCTCAGCATGTTCTGCAGTGGGACCAACAGAAATGTAGGTCCATCACCATTCTCCTTACAGCCTCACGATTGTGAAGTTACTGCACTGGCATGCCAGAAGGTAAGCACAGTTTCTCAACTGCCACCCCAAAGGGCCATCCACCCACTCCCAACTGTAGAGACCACAATTGCATTAGAGGCTCAAGGCTGTCTCCCAGGGTTGGCAAAGGACTAATCTTTAGACCCTACACTACGGGGAAAAGAGAAGAATGGGTTCATCTGGGATATTTCTGGGAATGTGAACTCCTCATATCTTTCTGCACAGAGACATTCAAACTTTTCTAAAGAGGATGGAGCCAATTATTTTCTTAAGATCCAAGGCAAATGAATGCCAACACCAGAACTGAGAACTGCTCCAAGGGGTTTCCTGGCCATAATCTTTATAAAAGAAGAATACCAGGGCTTTCTTTTGTGGCATCACTCAAACAATTCCACTCGGGCTGTCAAGTAAGAACCAACTCACAGTTGACCTTCCCTTGGCTTTCCATTGGATTTGTGTAAATCACACGAGAGGAGACTGCCCATCTTTCTCTCACAGAGTTGCTGGTGGGTTTGCACTGCCAGAGAGGCCAAGTCTTTGGGTTATGAGCACAACTCCCTACGGTCCTTGCTGCCAGGGCCACTGGGAGTGTTCAAACTACCAAGTTTTAGGTTAGTAGCCAAGGTCAACTCTTTTATGCCACTCAGGGAGCTTTCATAATAATTAAGAAAGCTACAAAAGCCTTCATCTTAACCCACAGCTTCCTAGCAACCCTGAAGCGAACTCTTAGCACCATCAGCGTCACTCACACAGTGGTTCTGAGTTACTCACTCTGTCTCTAAAATAACTAGCGGCTACAACATGCTACTGCTCTAGCCCCACATCAGCTAGCCAACTGAAACAAAAAGGAATTTCTTAAGAGTGAAAATATTTTTCTTTATTTCAGCAGTTTAAAAAAATCCCGAGACTATTTCCCTTGACACTATTCTCATGTGCTTTGAGGTTGGAAACTGAGGCTATGAGGAGAGAGGAGTGTTCTTGCTGTTTATTAGATTATGCAAAGTAGCACATGGACTGCTAGATAGAACAATATGGAAAGTCAGGAGTTTAGGTCTCTGTGTCCAGCTCAGCCCATATTTGTTGCTACTCTGAAAAAGACTTCATTGCACTGTTGGGTTTCTTTCTCATATATAAAATAAGCATGCTTATTGTGACTGGTTACACATACAGGGTCATAAGTTCTTTAGCTGTCTTTCTGGCAAGTTGTTGTTGTTTTATGTGCTGTGGCATCGGTACTGACTCTCAGCTGGCTCTCCAGTGGGTTCTCAGAGACTGTAAATTGCATGGGAACAGATTCCTCATCTTTCTTTCACTGAGCAGCTTGGATTCGAACTACATGCCTCTGGGTTGGCAGCACAAAGCCACTAAGCCACCAGTGCTTCCATCAAGAATTAGACCATGTCCTCAATAACATCAACATAGAGAGGGATCAGCTGGCCCAGTGGACAAAAAGTGATGCTACCAAGCCAAAGGTGGGTGACTTTTAATCCGCAGCCCTCAGGCCTGTTTTTCATTGTTTTTGTTCAAACATTCTTCTAGGTCGTATAGCCCTGGTATGTCCACTTGCCATAAAGAGGTAACTTGTGGTTGCTGTGAAGCTGAACACTGTGACACTGATGAGTCAAATGCATTAATGGTTACCCATGGTGGACAGTGTTTGGTGGAGCTCCCCGATTAAAACAAGCCTGGAAGCAGAAATAGCATCTACTTCCAAAACAGCTTGCCTCAGGAAGCCCTATGAACCTGGAGGGAGGATGAAAGTCACACAAATGTTGAGGACTTTCATTCATTGGGTCGCTAGGAGTCGCCTACTACTAGACAGCACTTAACGACAACCTCTTAGTATGAATCTGTGGTTGCTCTGACCCATAGAAATCATGCTGTGCAGTTTGCAGCCCCAGGTTTTAAGAGATGAGAGCTTCTATTTTCTTTCTCTTAGATTCAGCCACCATGCGGTGAGGAAGTCCAAGCAACTGTATGAAGAAGTTCACGTGGAGAACAACTCAGTTCTTCAATCCAGCTGTTCTAGCTGAGCTCTCAATAAAGAGCCAGCACCAACCTGCCAAAGATATGAGTGAACCGTCATGGGAGTAGGTCATCCATCCCCACTTTTGTCACCCCACTGATGATGCATGAAAAAGAAACAAGCCATCTCTGCTGAGCTCAAGCCAAATTGAAGGTTCACAAGCAAAATAGAAGACTGCTGTTTTAAGCCATAGACTTTCAGGGTGGTTTGTTACGCAGTAATAAATTGTAGGAACATATATTCAGACTTGAGGGCAGGGAAGGAAGATTGAGCAAACTAAAGAACTATCTTTGAATTAGAGCTCTCTAGAACACAGAGTCTTCTCTTGGGAATAAGTCCTGGAAAGAAATAGCATCCTAGTCTAATGCCCTTATACTCCATCACTGGTGGTTGTTCTTGTTATGTGACCCTATGTACATTATAGCGACCCTATGTACAACAGCTCTGAACCCTGCTCTATCCTGAGCCAACCTTATTATCTCTGACATACCTACCCCCATTACCCTGCTCTATCCTGAGCCAACCTCATTGTCTCTGACACACCTACCCCCATTACCCAGTCACGGAATCAATCCATCTCATCACTGGTAGAAGATCTATTTATTCACTCTCTGCAGTTGAGTGGCTGAGATGGTTCTGACTCCTAGTGACCCTCCACTGAGCTTCTGAGGCTGAGTTTCTGAGGAGGAGAATGTGCATCTCTCTTCCACAGAGTTGGTGAATTCAAACCTGTAGATGTGCAATCACTGGATTAGCCACACAGCTCGACATGAACTCCTCTCCCAGAGCTCCCTGGTAGAGGAGTAGTGGTGATTAAGGCTTAACTCATGCCAGCTGGAAACAAATCAGAGCTCTTGGGAAGTTCAGGCCAATTAAACCAAAACCTAAGAAAACAAACTCAATGTATTTAAGTCAATTCCAAATCATCCCAACCTTGTAAAACAGAGAAAAATTGACCAAAAAGGTTCACAAGTCTTTACTGAGGCAGCCATTTCATCTCACTCCCATGAAGTGGCTGGTAGATTCAAACCACTGACCTTTCAGTTAGCAATGGAGGGCTTTAACAACAACACCATCAAAGTTCTTTCATTTCAGCAGGACCAGCTCACAGAGTAAAAATGTCATCAAAAGTTATCAAGAAGGGTATTCCGGTGGCCTAGTGGCAAGAGGTACACGGTTCAAATCCACCAGATGCTCTGCTGGAGAAAGAGGGGCAATCTCCTCTTGTACCAGTCAGATCCAATTTGATGGACACACACAAAAAATGATAAAATACAAGTTAAAAAATTTTTTAAAAGTTATTAAGAGTTATACAAAAGTATTACTGCTTTCAAGATGAAACAGCAGAACAGTAAAACAAGCCTTAAAAAAGGACCCTTTTGATAGTATGGACCTACTCTATCTACACAGCTTACTGGCCTTGATAATTCATACCATAGATACACTTATTCGAAATCCTAGAAACCTATCTTCTCTATTCTTTACTTCAAAACCATTTTGATATTTCCATGTAGAGCAAATTGCACAAAAAGTGCCTCCTGATCACCTTCTGCCTTCGTTTCTCTGTTATATACATCATCCTTCTCTCTCTCTCATTCTATCACACACATACACACACTAACACACACACATATTACTTTTTTTGCTCTTGAGGCTAGATACTGGGTCAGGTTCTTTTTAAAGACAACTTACTGAGGAGCAATGCTGTAAGTGTGAAGTCCAAGGTGCATCCAATTTAGGCCATGGACTTTTCAACCACTTGCTATGGATCTGACAGCTGGGAAATCAATAAGGATGACAGAAGAAGAACTCATGCCTCTGGGCTATGAGGGAGCTACAGATCCTGCTCCCTCACTGAGGCAATCTTAAAAAAGTGTAGCCAGAAGATTCCTTGGAGGCAAAGATGGTAAAGCTTTGTCTCACATACTTCGAGCATTTTGCTAGGTGAGCTTACATGCTTCGAAAGGTGGAGGGTTAATGAAAGGGATGAAGATCCTCAAAAAGATGGATTGACTGACAACAGTGATTGTAGCAATCGGCTGAAGTGTGTCAGAGATGATGAGAATGGCACAGGATAGGGCAGGATTCAGATCTGTTGTTCACAGGGTCACTATGAGTCATACTCTGGACAACACCTAACAACAACATTTACAAAAGTGTGAGCAATGTATGAGGAAAGCAACAAAGGATGATTTCGCATCCCAGGGCTAAAAACTCCAGTGAGCTCTTACCACTCTTAAGTCTGAAGGAGGAGAGAAGTTCCCAGAACCCAGTGAGATACATGGGATGCAAGATGTGACAGCAACTGCCGCTTTTAGTGAAAGGATTTAACCAGTATGGAGGCTGCAAAGGGAGGGAGCTAGGGGAACAAACACTCCAACCTCCCCCTCCTTCAAACCTCAGGCCTTCTTCTACCAGTGTCTCTTCGCAGCCAAACCCAGAGAAGTCAAAAGACAAGGGAGTCTTTTGACGAACTGCTTTGTGGACTTACAAATGAAAACTAAACCTTTTCTTAAGGAAGCTGGTAAAGCCCGCTCTACTAAATGTCAGCTTGTCCCCAGGGGTCTCTGGAGATAAGAACCAGGCACAGGAGGAACACTTCAGTTGACTTTTCTCAAGCTGCCTCAGAAATCAGGGCTGGACCGGGTATCTGAGGTGATGAAGACAGCAAGCGGTTATGCTTGGGACCTCACAGCTATGTGAAAGAGTGTTAACAGCAAACAGAGAGGCCACAAATCCTGCTCCTTCACTGAGGCAGCAAACATCTCCACAAGCTGACACCTTCTTGAGAAATAACTGCTGTCTCAGCCAACCAGCTGGGTGGGAGATGCCTCACGCAGGGGAAGACTGAGTGGTCAGTTGTGGGCTTTCGAAATTTTAGAAGCTGGTCCATCCATCTGAGGTCAAAGCCGTGAGGAGGTAAAAGGGACCCAGGGGTTCACAAAACTAGGGTCCACGAATCAAAACTCCCAGGATGCTTTAAAATGTGTCCAACTAACACTGCTTTCGCATTTGCATTTTAAGTCTAGGGAGGAGCCTCCAGGCTGATGGTATTCCTTTCAAAAGTCACTCCTTCCTTAACTTTAAGATAAGACAGATGCTAAGAGTATAGTAGCCCCAATGTCAGTGAACAGTCAACCCCCTTTCTAACCAATCTTTCATCTTGTTGACTTTTCCTTCTTGGTTCTTTTGTGATATTTTAATTCCTCTGTTATTTCTTCTACTTTCTAAAAAGCCATCTCTTCCACTGCAGAAACTCTATGAACTTAGAGACACAAAGAAAATTATACAAGCGTTCAGGTCTTTTGTTCATCATAGACGGCACTTAACCACAACAACAACCCTTTTTGCTTTTATCCTGCGTCCCATCCTGAGAACTGATTCCATTGCTCCCTCTTTTCCTTTCTTTTTTTTTTTGTCTCTCAGTATTTGAACAGAGAATGCAGATGTTCATGGTTTCCAGAACCCCATCTTCCAAGCTCCATCATCTTCTCTCTTTATTAAAAAATGACAATTCCCCCTTTCTATAGAAGCCTAGTGTACAATTTTTTTTTCATAAATGTGTTGTTGTGTACCATCAAGTAGGAACTGACTCATAGCTGACCCTCCATTAGATTTTCAGAGTCTGTTAACCACTTGGGAGGAGAATTGCCCTCTTTCTCCCATGGATCTGTGGGTGGATTCGAACTGCATGCCTTTGGGTTGACAGTGTAACTCCTTGGGACTATGCCACCAGGGTTTCCAGAAACACAGCAAAATCTATTAAACCCAGAACATTTGTAAGGTGAAAACCCGTCAAAGGAAGAATGTTTTCCATTAAGTTTCCCATAACTCAAATATATTCCATTAACAGAGAATATATATTTAAAAAAACAAAAAAAAAAAAAAAACCCGGTCAAAAGTGGAAAACTTGAGAAGAAAATAAATAAATAAATAAAATACATGCTTGTCCACTTCCTGCTTTCAGGTCTCACATGGCAGGTTAGAAATTCAGGGTAAAGCTAGACTGTCATGGTGAGTGGTGTTCACGCTACATCTCTTAGGAGCTGAGTAGTGACAAGTGGTCCCCCTTCTTCCCAGACAAAGACCTTAGAGATCAAATTACAAAGACCTCTGATAGACTGGCTACACATTCCCCTTTTCTTTCCCCTACTGGTCACCCCCAGGATTAACTGAACAAGCAGATACTCCTTCCACCAAGAAAGGACATTTCTGAAGTTCTATTGCTTATTTCTCTTGACAAGCCCACCAAGACATCTCTTGGTAAATATTTCTCAGTTTTACAGGGTCTTTCCTTCCTTGGGGTTTCTCCTGTATGCTGTCCTTCACTCTTCCCTGTTAAATGAGAAATGTTGTTCTTAGGTACTCATACCTAACAATGAGTTGAGCGACCCTATAAACTTGAAATACAAAAGCTGTCCTATCCTGTGCCAGTCTCACAATCTCTGACACATGTAAGCCAAATGCCGCAGTCACTGTGTCAATCCACCTGGTTGAGGGTCTTCCTTTTCTTTGTTGTCCCTCCAATTTTCTAAGCATGGCATCCTTCTCCAGGGAATAACAACATGACCAAAGTATATGAGACTAAGCTTTATTATCTTTCCCTTCAAAGAGCATTCTGGCTGCACCTTCTTCAAGACATATCTATTCATTCTTTTGACAGTTCAGGGGATATTCAGTACTCTTCTCTAGCACCACAGTTCAAAGGTATCAATTATTCTGCCATCCTTAATCACTGTCCAACTCTCAGACACATAGTGAGTGACTGAAAAGACCATGGCCTGAATCAGGTACCTCAGTCCTCAAGCTGACATCACTACTCCTCAATAATTTGGAGAGGTCCCAGACTGCACACTTTCCCAGTGCAATATCTCTCCTGACTGCTGGTACCAAGTGCACTGGTTGTTGATCCAAGTAAGAGGAAGTCATTGATTGTTTCAATCTTTTCTCCATCTATCATCACATTGCCTATCGGTCCAGTGGCAAGGATTTTTTTTTTCCCTTGACATTGAGATGCAATCTGTACGGAAGCTTGCAGTGTTTGACCTGCAACAAGTACTTCCAGTCTTCCTCACTTTCAACAAGTCAAGTTGTGTCCTGTGCACAAGAAAGGTTATTAATAAGTCTTCTGATGCTAATGCCACATTTCTCCTCATAGACTTCAGCTTCTTGAATACTTAGCATCCAGATTAAACAGATATGGAGAAATTCCCTTCCCTACCTCACACCTTTTGTCATTTTAAGCCATTTACTGTACAGAGGTAACTTGTAGTTGCTGTGAAGCTGAATACTGTGACACTGATGTGTCAAATGTGATACCAATTACCCATGGTGGACAGTGTTTGGTGGCGGGAGCTCCCGATTAAAACAAGCTTGGAAGCAGGAGTAGCATCCACTTCTGAAATAACTTGCCTCTGGAAACTCTATGAACTTGGAGAAATGATGAACATCACACAAGTGTTCAGGTCTTCTATTCATAGGGTCGCTATGACTCATCTACAACTCTGCCTCGATGGAGCTTAACAACAACCACAACAACAATGGTGTTTCATTGCTCTGTTCATACAATAGTCTCTTGATCTTGGCATAGGTTTCACATGAGCACAATTAAATGGACTGGGATTTTAAGAAATCTCAGCATTTCTCATTTCTCTCTGTGAAGCGGAAGACTCCCAGATGGCATGTGTCAACCTTTGGTGCCCCTTCTTTTGGCTGGCTCCAACACCCATGACCAAAACTCAAAAACTGATTCCAGTCCAGGTAGAATCAACTCATAGCTGACCCTCCATTGGGTTTCCAAGGCTGTAAATTGCAGGGGCGGAGCCTTTTTTCCCATCTTCCTGCCCTGGAGTTGCTGGTGCATACAAACCATCACAGAAGCGTCACCACTGGACTAGCAGTGTAACCGCTACAGATTAAGCCATCAGAGTTTCCGAGGAGCCTCCCCTGCCACAAATGCCCCAATGTCCACAACAACCAAAAACCTCTCACTCATGGAAAGCCCTACCTCCTTTCATCTCCATCAACGCCAGCCTTAGTTTAAATCTCCCTGAGGATCAGCATGGGAACATTGGAAATCTGGGCTACAGCTTTGCACTCTGGAGACTGGCTTTGAAGTATGTTCTAACAGCTGTAACTGGCATTATGGAAGAAGGTTAGAATAAATTACTTGTAGTTAAGAGGCCAGCAAAGTGAAAATTATCCAAGTCATCTTGTATGAAGTCCTAAATCCAACTCTGTAAAATTAATCTTTGTCTCCTCTGGCCAGAACCACTCTGTAGCACAGCAGTGTATCAGAGTTCCACAGTTCTGCACTTGACTCAACAGTCCTGGGACCTGGTCCTCGAGAGCCAGCAGGGGCCCTTGACAAAATCTCAAGAATAGGAGGCTTTGGAGAGTCCTGTCCCCTCTTGACCCAGTGACCCAGCAAATCCTCCGCCCCTCTCCAAGAAAACCTTGACTCTGCTGCTGAAAGTTCATCTTCAGGCAGCCTCCCTTTTAGAACTACTGGTTTTAAATCAAGGGTCCTAAAATTTCAGTCTTAAGACTCAAAGGGATTATTCTCCATGGTAGTGTTTCTCATACAGTCATGTGAGACATATGAGGGCTGTTCCCGTAAATTCTCTCTAGTAGCACAGTGCAAAAGTCCAAGTCAGGCGATGAGGTAAAGTGGAGGACTAGTGACACCCTACCTCGCCCACTGTCCCTCGGTGACACAGGAGGCATTCCAGCTTTTGACAGAGAGGAGTTAAGTTTTGTTTTGTTTCTAATGGGTGATTTAATCCATTACGGTGATTCTTGTCTTGGCAATGGTGTGATACGTGTCTGTCCAGAGCTCAGAGCCCTGAATTTGTCTGAGGGCTAACAGGGAGGTGGGTGAGCACCTAAAACAAAGCCTGGGAGAGAAATGAGATTGCTTCAGAGCCCAGGGGCAAACTATAATGTTTGGCGTCCACATAAAGTCAACTAATAGGAAGCCACTTTAAGCCTGATGGTCTTGGGAACACAGGAGCTACCTGGTACTCACATTGCAACTCTCACAGAAGCTGTTGTAACTCTCTGTCATCGAGCACCTTCAACTCATACTGACCCTTTAGGACAAAGTGGAACTTTTCATAGGGTTTCTAAAATTGGATTTTTATTGAAATAGGATGCCACATCATCTCTCCCATGGAGAAGCTGGTTGATTTGAACAGTTAAGCTTTTGATTAACTGTGAAATGTTTTCACCATTTGCACCACCAGAGCTCCTAGTCTCACAGAAGGTCTGCATCTTTTTCTCAAATAGCATCAGGAGTGGAAGGCACTGTAAAGGCCTGTAGAGGCCAAGGAGCCAGAGGAGGAAATCTCTAATATTAATGTACATTCATTGGAGATATGGTCCCTGAGATGACAGAGTTGCACCTCTAAAGCTAGCCCTTCATGGAGTCATGTGTATTTGTAATTTTATGGCATAAGAACAAATTGAAGGATAGAAGACAGCATTTCAGGAGCAAGCTACCATCCGGCATTCTGTGGAGTCAGGACCTTCCCTCTGGGTCCCAAGATGCACCCAGGCCTGAGTGCAGCTTTGCCCTTCTCCTATTACCCTCTGCAGGACTGAGGCAGTCCCTCCCTTCCTCATTGGTATACAGACATTCCTAATCAGGGCCTCTTTCAGAGGGAATGAGTTTAAAAAACGCAGAAGAATAAATAAACACTTACCTGATAGGATTAGGTGTCTCAGAGGCAATAAGATTGGCACAGGATAGAGCAGGGTTTAGAGCTGTTATACATAGGGTGGCTATAAGTCACAGGCGACTCACATAACAACAACAAGGATTCCTTCTAGAACAGACACTTGTAAACAGCTCCAATAGAAAGGGAACACCTTCTCATATATAGACCTCTGAACCCCAGTCAACTGTTGTTAATTATTCTGCTACTTTAGAGGTTGCTCTGAATATATGGAACCCATCTGGAGTGCAGACAGTAGGGAAAAAAATCCCCCAATAGTTCTAATATTATTTTGGGGGGTATTTTTAAAATATTTTTTTAATTGTGATTTTTAACAAAAGTTTACAAAAGGTTGGGTTTTCATTCATTGTTGCACATTTTCCCCTCTCCCCCTCCCTTCTCCCTCCCTCTGTCCACTTTGCAATGCACCTCTTGTTCCAGATTGTTGTCATATATATAATACCTAATCAGATGGAAGCAAGCCAGTACCCATTAACAAACGAATGGACAGAAGTGAAAACGGCTGCTCCTTGGAGTCAAGGATTCTGAAGCTTTGTCTGACATACTTTGGGCATGTTGCAAGGAGGGACCAGTCCTTGGAGAAGGACATCATGCTTGGAAGGGTGGAGGGACAGAGAAAGAGAGGAAGACCATCGATGAGATGGATTGACTCAGTGACTGGAGTAATGGCAGTAGGTGTATCAGAGACAATAAAGTTGGCACAGGATAGAACAGGTTTCAGGGCTGTACATAGGGCCACTACAAGTTGCAAACGACTCGAAGGCACATAATAACAACAACATATCACACAATGGAATATTATGAAGCACTGAAAAAACAATGAACTCATAAAACATTACACAACGTGGGTGAGCATGGACAACATTATGCTGAGTGAACTATCTAATTCACAAAAGGACAAATACTTCATAAAACCATTGTGATAAACTAGGACTGAACATGGAGTGGGAGAGAGACTAGGAAGAGTGGATAGATAATCTTAGTTTTTTAAATTCCATAAAAATGCAATTATTCAAAATATACCCCAACTCTTTGATATGCCAGAAATGACTACCCATTCTCAGAGGAGCTGCTTTCAAGGGAGGTAAAAGGCTACCTGAAGCTGCTTTTGTTATGTCCTGCCAAGTCATAAGTGACTCACAGCTGACCCTCCAGTGAGTTTTCAGAGGCAGTATATAGCACAGGAGGAGACTTCCCATCTTTCTCCTTTGTCCCAGTTAGTGGATTTAAAGCTACATATTGAATTTACTCTTCCCTTTGCATTACAGGGAGTTTTGGTGTTGTAGTTCCAAGTGAGGGACACTGCTAACACAAAGATGGGGTCTCTCAGGCAGTTTAAATGCACCAGAGGTTCCAAAGGAAAAAGATGGGTAATCTCCTCCCATGCAATTTACAGCTTTGGAAAAGCCATTGGTCAGCTAAGGGGTGGTTCCAGTGATGAGCGTTTGTTGGGTTTTTTTTAATGAGTTATACTATCTGGCTTTAGAAAAAGATAAAATGAGCATACACTTAATAACATAAAGTGATTATAATAGGGATATGTCTAAAAATGTCAGCATATCAAGGCCTTGCACAGGCCAGCAAGGGTGATCTCTGTGTGGGGGAAAAAAATAAAACCCTTCTGGGAACTGCTAGAACACAGGTATGGCCCCCAAAAAATGTGAAACACGATAATACAAGAGGATAAAATCCTTCTAAGTGGGGCTCTGGGCCCAGCAGATTTCTGCAAACTATTATCTAATTTGATTCCCCTCATTGCATTACAGGGGGATTTAAAACACATCACCTCCAGCTGAAATGGGTTCTGGTAAATTTCTTGAGAGCTCTTGCGGATCTCACGTCATCCTTTGGGTTCAAGGTCAATGCTACATTAATGACCCACCATTTATCCACTGGGTAATTCACTCCCCGGCAACCTACTTTATTTGTGCTGTATAAATTCAGGAAGCAATTAATAGATGCCACAAAAGCAGCAAGATTGAGGGTGCTTTTCCCAATAAGACTGCAAAGTCAGGCACTTGTCTTACCCGCAAGCAAAGAACGAAAGCAGAACATGCTGGGAAAAGTACTAAACTGTTTTGTGACACTTCTATTTTCTGTTCTCCTAGCATCTTATTTCCACTCTCTTTCAAAGGAATATAGTCCTTGTTGCTACCATCTGTGCAGGTTACCCTTTTCACATCCTGTTCCCCTTACTATTCTCTTCAAGCAAAAGTAATTTAATAACACCATAAAAATCTGGGAGGGAAGAGCAGTTTACTCATTAACCGAAACCAGATTATCTTAATGTGAAAAATGAAATTAAAATGTGTGGGGATGTTACCTCATTTGTGCTTCACAACCACCCTCCCAGGTAGTCAGGGAGACATCACCTCATGCACAGAGAGGCTGAATGACTTGCTCTCACTAACACAGTCAAAAGAGAAGTCAGGTTCAAAACTAACCTAGGTCCAGAACATGTGCTAAGGTGTTAGGACATTACTTCTCTTTTCTGAGGACCTCAGGCCATTTGCTGTCTACCAACAGCAGACGCTATTGGTTTGGCCAACCTACCTACATCCGTAGGCCCCTTCTCCCAGCCAATTTCCACTGATAGGGTTGCCCAGTGTGACCTGAGTGGAAGACCCTGGGTAGTTTCCAAGAGATCTTTTTAGAACCAAGTCTTAATTCTTTTACTTTTGTCTCTGGGTCCTACCCTGCAACATTAACTGCAAAGCAACAGCTGCATCCTGTGGCCAAGGTGATAATGGTCTATTTCTCAGGGTGGAAAAGAGAAACAGAATGTTGACCCCTCACACCTCCTCTGAGCTCACTGCCCCAAGACCCCTTGTAATGTGAAAAAACAAGGTCCACTTCCATTTAAGCCAGGGTTAATTGGGGTTTCTGTTATTTCTGTTATTTGAAGGGGAAAGAAATCCATCTAAGATCTCACTCTCTCTTCCCACCCCCACTTCTCTCTCTATGCCCCCGCCTCTGTCTCTCACACACACACATACACACATATAAGCATACATACTTCTTGGGAGGTATTCTTCAACATGATTTTTTAAAAGTCAACAATATAGTTAAATCAATGTCAAAATGTAAGACAATGATAAGGATGCCTCCTATTACTTTTACTTTTGAAAAATAGAAGATGTTCTAGATAAAAAAAGAGTAAAACAACTAGACATAATAGACACAACTTCTGGGAAGGATATAAATATAGCCAGTATTTTCAATTCAGCGAAAGATAAAGAATGAACTGAAAAACTTATAAAATTAATAAATTCATTAAACTATAGAAACATGTATAAAAATAATCTTTCTACAATGTTACTAACAAGAGATTTGTAATAGGGATAATAGAGGATTTCATTCAAGGTAGCACTAAAATATAAAGTACCTAGAAATAACCCCTAAAAAGTAGTATGTGGCATCATTATTATTACAGTGCAAAAAATTCACTGAGATATATAAAAGACAGGGCTTGTTCCTAAAGGAGCCGAATAGTTTACAGACACAATTCCTTCCCCAAGTTTAATGCTATTCTTGGCGAAACTGTATTTATTTTTCCCTGTTTTTGTTAACAACATGAATAAAAAGTGAATACTGAAGAATTAATTGAAAGCAAGCAATATCTTTCTTTCTTTAAAAAAACCTGCTATAATGATGGAAATCTTGTTGTGTTAAAATACTAAAATACATTTATAACTCTCTGCATACACTAAAATCAATTCAAGATGGATCAGAGACCTAGAGGTTAAGCCCAAAACCATAAGGACCAAGCTTAGAAGGCTTAGAAGCTCATGGTATAAAAAGATGGACAAATACAGCCAGAAATACACAACCAGGAGAGGATAAAATCAATGAATGGGACCTTCTAAAAATTAAATCCCTGTGCACATCAAAAACTTTTCCCAATAGTGTGAAAAGAAAACCTACTGACTAGGAACAAACATTCGGCAATACCAGCTAGGACAAGAGTCTCATAACGAAAGTTTACAGAATATTCCTGGGCCTCCACATGAAAAAGACAGATAACCCAATTACAAAATGGGAAAAGACATGGAAAGAATTTTCAGAGAGGAAGATATTCAAATGGCAAAAAGACACATGAAGAAATGCTCAAAATTATTGGCAATAAGAGAGATGAAAAGCAAAACCACAATGAAATACCGTCTCGTTCCAGTAGCAACGGCAAAGTTTAACAGGACAGCAAACAATAAATATCGGATAGGATGTGGAGAGATAGAAATTCTCATACACTCTTGGTGGGATTGTAAAATTGTACAACCACTCTGGAAGGCAGTTTGGAACTTCCTCAAAAAGCTGAACATAGAAATTCCATATATACCCCCCAAAAAATTAGAACTGAGGCACAGAGATTTGCACACCAATGTTCACAGCAGCATTATTTACCATCACAAGAACATGGAAACAGTCCAAATGTCCAGCCATAATCTAACGGATTGAGAAATTTTGGTACATTCACATAATGCAATACTATGCCACATTCAAGAGCAATGATTTTGAAAATCACTAACTAACATGGGAGGGACTGGAGAGCATTATGCTAAGTGAGCTAACTCAGTCTCATAAGGACAAATACTGTATAAGAACATTATTGTAGAAATAGAAAAATAATCAGTAAAGCATGCATGAGGATCCAGTGGGGCGAGGGTAGGAGCAGAGGGGTGAGGATGGGTGGGTGGAGAGGAGGGGTAATCATTGTGTCACACAATTGATGAGTGGAGGGTGGAGTGGGTAAAGGAAATGAGAAAGATCCAATGTGAAAAATAATGTATATGAACCTTTTAAGCAAACTAGTATAAAATAAAAAAAATTACTTAAAAAAATAAGTGAAATGCATGTTAAAAATATACATGAATCAAATTAGTTGTAGTTGTTGTTGGGTGTTGCTGAGTCAAGTACAACTCATAATGACCCTATGAACTATGGATTGGAACCCTGTCCTATCCTGCACCATCCTCACAATTCCTAACACACAAGAGCTTATTGCAGCAGTCACCGGGTCAATCCACCTGGTCAAGGATCTTCTTCTCCTTCGCTGATCCTTCACCCTTCCCAGCACCATGTCCTTCTCCAAGGAATAGCCCATCTTAGCATCAAGGCACAATCTTTCTGATTATTTGCTATGTATCTGAGAGCTAGACAATGAATAAGCATGACAGAAAAAGAATTGACGTCTTTGAGCTGTGGTGTTGGAGAAGAGAATGGAACATCCCATGGACAAACAAGATAGCAAACAGAAATGTCTTAGAGAGGATGGAGCCAGAGTTTTCTTTGGAGGCAAAAATGATGGGGCTTCACATCACACACTCTGGGTATGGTGCCTTCAAAGAGCACTCTGGCTGCATCCTCTCCAAGGCACATCTATTTGTTCTTTTGGCCATCCATAGAATGTTCAGTGTTCTTCTCCAACACAACAGCTCAAAGGCATAAATTCTTCTGTTATCCTTACTCACTGTCCAGCTCTCAGATGCTTAGCAAGTGATCAGAAAGATGATGGCCTGAATCAGACACACCTTAGTCTTCAAACTGACATCATTACTCCTCAATAAGCTGGAGAAGTCCCTAACTGCAGACTCTCCTAGTGCAATACGTCTCCTGCTTTCCTGACTTCTGGTACCAAAAGTGTTAATTATGGATTCCAAAATTGGAATTGTGCTTTTAATTTGCAATTCCAATAAGAAGCAGTTGATTTGTCAGTGTCATAATACTTTAAAAGTGTATACTATTATGTTTTTGTTGTTGTTGTTATGTGCCATTGAGTCACTTGCAACTCATAGCAACCCTACATAAACCTTAAACCTGATGAAGTCTAACCATCCTCATCTCCTTAAAGATCAAAGACTTCAATAGATTCTATCTCAGCATTGTTGTTGTTGTTGTTGTTGTTGTTGTTGCTGTTATGTGCCATTGAGTTGCTTGCGACTCATAGTGACCCTACTATGTACAAGAGCCCTAAATGCCGTTGTATCCTCTGCCAACCTCGCCGTCTCAAACACATTCATTCCCACCACTCCACTCACAGAATCGATCCATCTCATTGAGGGTCTTCCTCTCCTGTGAGGTCCCTCCACTCTCCCAAACATGATGTCCCTCTCCAAGGACCAGTCCCTCCTTGCAACATGCCCAAAGTATGTCAGATGAAGTTTCAGAGTCCTTGACTCCAGGGATCATTCTGGCTTCACCCTCTCCAAGACAAACCTGTTTGTTTTCCTAGCAGTCCATGGTACATCCAATACTCTTCAATTCAATACAATACAATTCAGAGGAATTGATGCCTTTGAATTGTGGTGTTGAAGAAGAATTCTGAATATTTCATGAACTTCCAGAATAATAAAGAGTTCTATATTGGAGGAAGTGGAACCAGAATGTTCCTTAGAGGCAAGGACGATGGGATGATGTAACTTCACCTCACATACTTTGGGAATGCTGTCAAGAAAGGCCAGTCCTTAGAAAAGGACATCATTCTGGGAAAGGTGGAGGGTCAGAGAAAGAGAAGAGCTTCAACAAGGGGGAATGACACAGTGACTGTAACAGTGGACTCGACCATGTCAGAGATCACAAGGATGGCACAGGAAGGACAAGGGTCCTTCAGTTCCTGCATCAGAGGCAACTCAGTGGCACCTAACAACAACAAAAAGGAATGAAGTAGTGATGCGTGCCAAAGAAATGGATAAACCTTGAAAACATGACGATGAGTGAAATGAGTCATATGTAAGAGGTTAAATAGTATATTATCCTGTTTATATGAAATATTTAAAATAGGTCACCAATGTATAGACTTAAGTTTGAGAATGGTAACCTGGGGCGAGGGAAAGTGACTAATGAATCTTACGCTTCTTTCGAGGGTAGTAAAAATGTTCTGTAATTAGAGAGTGAAGTGGTTGCCATGAAATAACTGTCTCCAAAATCACAGACCTGGGATATAATCCCAAGGATAAGTCAACTTTTCCAAACTTCCATTTTCTTAACTAAAATGGGGAACCAAAATTCTATTAATAAGCATTGTTGTTGTTGTTGATTGCCTTTGAGTCTAGCATGACTCATAACGACCCTATGAACAAACGGCCTGAAGCCCCTCTACAACTATCGACATTTATCAAAGTTCATAGAGTTTCCAGAGGCATGTTGTTTAGGCGGTGGATGCCACTCTTGCTTCCAAACCTCTCAGAGTATGTTATTGTTGTGATATGCTGCTGAGTCACCCTCAATGTATAGCTACCCTATGTACAGCAGCTCTGAACCCTGCCCTGTCCTGAGCCAGTCTCACTAACTCCAGTACACCAACCCCCCTTGCCTCAGTTACTGTATCGATCCATCTCAGCTGGGGTCTTCCCCTCCTGCATTGTCTGTCCACCCTTCTGAGCATGCATACTTAAATTTTATTTTGTGACATAGTGATAATACTTGTCTAGTCCACATATAGCTATCATGATCAAACCACATGAAAGAAACAAAACTGTTTTGTAAATTGTAAATCACCAGACCTAAATAAGAGAATAGCGTCATTTATGCCAGTGTTTTCCAAGCTTCAGGAATTTTCATGCCACAAATGTGGTTTCGGTTTTCGATGTTTTGTTGTGGTTTCCTCCCCCCTCTCAAGTCTCTCTACACCTGTAGAGTTGTAATTATTCTTTTTAATCAACATTTATATTTCTTTTAAAAGAAGAATTTTATACCTTTACTTTCTGTTTTGAAAGAGAAACTGAACCATTGGTTTGATTTTGTATTTTTCCTAGAAACCTTAACAATAAAAACCTTGTGTAACAATGAGAGAATTTTTTTTCAAAGAGAAAAGGGAACTAGGGGGTGGGTAGGAAAGAAATGTGTGACAATGAATGGATGGAAATCCAAATTCTCTATAAACTTTCATTAAAATCTCAATTAAAATTAAAAAATTGACAAAATAAAAACCAAGGGGTTGGGTGAGGGGAAGCAGCTGCCATCAAGTGAATTCCCAACTCATGGCACAGTGGCCCGTGTGCGGGCACAGGAGAGGTGTGCCCATAGGTTTCACGGCTGTGACCTTTTGGAAGCAGATTCTTCCACCTTCCTCTGCGGTGCCTTTCACTCTCACATTCACTCACTGCCTCTGAGTTGGGTCTGACTTACAGTGACCCTCCACTGGGTTTCTAAAGCTCCCTCTATCTTGCCTCCTTGGAGCCACTGGTGGATTCAAGCAGCTGGAGACATTCAGGCTCTCAGAAAGCAGTGCAATCATTTCTTGGCCAGAGCTCCTTGTTGTGCCGTTGTTGTTGTTGTTGTTGTTGTTGTTGTTGTTATGTGCCATCTAGTCATCTGTGACTCCCAGTGACCCTATGTACAGCAGCTCTGAACCCTTTCCTGTCCTGAGCCAGTCTCACTGACTCCAACACACCAACCCCCATTGCCCCAGTTACTGTATCGATCCATCTTACCTGGAGTCTCCATCTTCACCATCCAACATCTCCTAAAAATGAGGACAAACCTTAAAACACGAAACCCACTGCTGCTGAGGCTATTCTGACTCAAAGTCAACCTAAAATGTTGTTGTTGTTGT
>NW_006399807.1:5884714-5892955 GCF_000299155.1 Elephantulus edwardii
GAAGAGTATTGAGAATACCATGGACTGCTAGGAAAACAAACGGATTTGTCCTGGAAAGGGTTAAACCGGGTTGCTCCTTGGAGGCAAGGATTCTGAGACTCCGTCTAACATACTTTGGACATGTTGTGAGGAGAGACCGGTCCTTGGAGAGGAACATCATGCTTGGGAGGGTGGAGGGACAGCGCAGCGCAGGAGAGGAAGGCCCTCTACGAGGTGGCTTGATTCAGTGACTGGGATAATTGGGATGGCAGTGTCAGAGACAGTGCGATTGGCACAGGACAGAGCGGAGTTTAGGGCTGTTGTACATAGGGTCACTATGAGTCGCAGGCGACTCGACGGCACATAACAAGAACAACACAACACTTTTGCACTTGTTGATGCCACAGTTTTCAATCCTTTTGTGCTTCATTGCTTTACTAGAATGAAAAAAACACAAAAGATAGATTTAATTTTGGTGGTTTTGTGTGTTTGTGTGTCTTTTCATTTCCTCCCACAGCTCTAACCACACCACAATAAACACTTGCTGGATGGATAAAAGTATGAATAAATAAAAAGTGCAGAATCAATGCTTGCAGATATTACACCAAGAAAAGGAACCAAGTTCATCCACATCATTTGATAGTCTCGAGTGAGATCACACCAACACTATAATACAGATACCCATCAGCAAGAAAGATGGTCCATTCAAGACAAGTGCCTGGCACATAGCAAGCAATCAGCACATCTTGTGAAATGCACATTGGTTGAGCTTAGATAGTCCTGCTCTCTGAAACAGATTACCTGCAGAAGGTGTGAGAGAGGACCACAGACAGTGTGGGAAGACTGATGCCTGTCGGTCTTTATCAAGGCTGCCCTGGGCCACACAGCTCAAGCCAGGGCTCCCGCCTAAGCCCCTTTCCACCAGCTCAAGTGCAGCTCTACCCTGATAAGAGGCCCAGTCCTCAACTTGATACTCTCCTAATTAGAAGTAAATCCCCATAATACAGGAGAGCCTTTGCGTGTCCACAGTGCATTTTGGCCATGAGTCTCAAAGCACTCACAAAAGAAGCTGCAAGTGAAATTACTGATTGAATACACCCAGACACAGAGCAATCCCTGTGTCAATGTTGACAGAGCAGCTCTTTATCGTCCAGCTTCAGGAGGGTGAACACAAAGCGAAACCACTGGAGATGCAGTGAGAAAAAGAATGTTTGCTGCGACAGACCACTGAGACCCTGTTAACAAAATAACAATAAATATTAATAATAACAATCATTGATTTTTAAGCTGTGAGGTTGTGCAGTTTTTCATAGTTGATAAAACACTGCTCAAATTTAATGTGCTCATATGATCCTTATAACAAGCCTGTGAGAGACATAATTTGCCCCATTCTTACAAATGAAGAAACGGAGGTCCAAAGGGTATCTTAAATCTAATTTTACAACTCTAAATCCAAGTTAGAGGGCTCCTTCGATCCTCAAATTTATGTAGGTAAGCTAGTTTTCTTCTTTGAACTGAATGTTCAGTAAAATTTAAGTGTAAGAATCATCCTAGAATGTCTTTCCTGTCACCATCATAATAAAGGATTTACTACCCTGAAATTAAAAAGCAGTGCTCAGAAGTTTTCCTTAAGTGGAATCCCTCTCCATGGTGACCATACTCAGAGGAAACCCAATGTATCAGTTAGCTAGTGCCAATACCAGGATGTCGTTTTCAAAATAATGAATGTTGTTGTTGCTGTTAAGTGTCATCGAGTCATAGACGACTCATACTGACCCTATGAACAAAACCTTTAACACTTGTATAATTTTCTTCATTTCTCTAAGTTCGTAGAGTGCCCAGAGGCAAGCAGTTTCGGAAGTGGATGCCACTCCTATTTCCAACCCTGTTTTAATTGGGGAGCTTCACCAAACTCTGTCCACCATGGGTAACCATTATCACATTTGACACATTAGTGTCACAATGTTTAGCATCATAGCAAGCATGAATTAGACCTCAAAATCCCACCCCTGGCCATGCTTTGCATCAAAAGTTCCTGGTCTGACCTTCCTGGACCAGGAGAACCAGCTTCTTCTTTTAGGTAAGAAATCTTGGATTATTTGTAACAGTGGCCTACTAGGTAAGGAGTTGTCTGCCAATCAAAAGACAGAGAGTTCGAAACCACCAGCTGCTCCCAGGGAGAAAGGTGGGCAATCCCCTCCCTTGTTATTTATAGTCTCTAAAATTCTTCTGGAGAGTCAACTATGAGTTGGTTCTGACTTGAGGCACATAACAACAGTGGATAACTTCAAGGAGAGAAATAAAATTTCCCATTAAACATTTTCTCTTTATACTATTATCTCTATATTTTGTATCAATGATGACTTGGGGTAGAGTGGAGGGAGAGCTGCACTCTGTTTCCCACACAGTTCAGTTTAGACACTGTTCAATTTAGATCTCCATTTCTTAAAAGTACATTCCTTTCCTGAGCCATCCAGCGCCCCCAAGGTGAGGATTATCCATGACAGCCCTATGGTCCTCGGATGGGGGTGAACAGAGCATCTTCTTATGTCAGTTAATTACCATTTCTTGCCTGCACATTTGATTTCAATAAAGTCGCTCTAATTACTTCAAATATCACTGCACCTCCCCCCTCCCCTCTCTCCTGTGCCCCTTTTTCTCGTTCAGAGCCGGAGCCTGATGAACTCAAACACCAGCAAGCCTCAGGCATACGCTATGATGAGCGAATACTTCTCAGAGTTAATAAGCCAGCAGAGTTAATAAACCAGACTTGCCAAAGTTAATAAACCCTGGGAAAAAAACCCTCCACAATTATTACTATTTTTACTATTATTAAAATAGTGCCATTATTGTTGTTGTTATTCTCAGCCTCATCTGCAGCCATCCCAGGACCCTCCCCCGCGCCTGCCCGCCTCCCCTCCCTCCTCCACCCTCACCAGTGGCAGTAATATTGTGTGAGTAATCCCAGAGGGGCCCCCAGCACTGCCCTGGTGGAGGAAGCAATATTGGAGCTCATGCAGCCCCCGGTCCCTTCAGGCTCAGCTCTGCCCTTTTATATTACACACTGTTCAGTCAAATCCATCACCGGTCTCCCAGACCTTTCCGATAGGCTGAAGGAGACTGGGTGAAAATGATGATTAAAGGCACTAGGGCCGGGGAGGAGGGGAAGCGAGTAGATGAGATGGGAGGGAATATATTTGGGGTTTGGACATGTCTGAGCTGTCGGTGAGGCTGATTTCCATACAATGGCTTCCGAGGCACAGTATTTCCCTGCACCCTCTAGGCCGATGCATGGGTCTCTCAGTATCAGCAATAATATCTGCAAGTAAGGGTAATATTAGCCACAATTGCTTCCCTCATCTACTCTCTTTCCCTTTGAAGGGGCCACTCCATCCACTGGCAAGGGCAGCCTTTTAGAACTGGCCCCCAGTGTTGAGAAAATGGGGAGGAATCTTAGCACAGCAAGGCCTTATCAAGATTTTATCATATATGTCTGGTCCAACTTCTCATTTTATGGATAAAGAAACTAAGCCCTGACAAAGTCAGGCAACTGAGCTAGTTCAGAAGAAATCCTTCGCCTCTTGATGTCCAGCACAACTTCCTTCTGCAACTGTTTGCATCCTTGTCCCATGCCCCCACCCCGGTTCTTCCCAGTCCCTCCACTCGTATCCTACCAACAGTCCCAGGCTCAAATCCCTACCACTAATTCATCCATTTCCCCCAAAAATGTGCTCAGCTGCAGCAGCCCTGGTGTTGCAGTGGATTACTGTTATTTGGGCTGCTAACCAAAAGGTCAGTGGTTCAAATCCATCAGCCACTCCACAGGAGAAAGATGAGGTTGAATGCTATCCTGTAAAGATCTCCAGCCTCGGACACCTTAGGATAGTTTTACCCTTTGAGTTCTACACTTTGAGTCAGGATGGATGTAATGGCCACGGGGTTAGTGATTTGTTTGCGGTTTATTGTAAGAGGTGGTGCTCTCAGCTCCACATGGCCCACAATTTTAATAGTTAATATCATTAAACCCTAGTTGTCTTCAACTGAGGGTAATTTCCCCCCAGAAGACACCTATCAAGATGGAGAGACAATTGGAGAGAATGAAACCAGGCAACTCCTTGGAGGTAAGGATTCTGAAGCTCCATCTGACATAGTTTGGGCATGTTGCAAGAAGGGACCAGTTCTTGGAGAAGGCAATAATGCTTGGAAGAACAGAGGGACAGCACAAGAGAGGAAGAACTTCAATTAGATGGATTGACTCAGTGACTGGGGTAATGAGCATAGGTGTGTCAGAGACAGTGAAGTTGGCACAGGATAGAGAAGGATTCAGAGCTGTTGTACATAGGGTCACTATGAGTCACAAGTCGCTCAATGGCACATAACAACAAACAACAGAGACATCTGTTATTGTCACAACTGAAGATACTATTAGTAGGTAGTTAGTAGAAACAGAGATCCTGTCAAACATCTTCCAATGCACAGGAAAGCCCCCACAATCGAAAATATTTTCATTCAAAACATCAACTGAGCTGCGGATGAGAAACACTGATAAACATTCTGCTCAACAACTCAGTTCACGGCCAATCTCCTTAGCAGACATTTGAAGAAATGGGTCTACAGACTCTGGCAGTGGTGGTCTGGGTAGGCTTAAAATTAAAAATCACTCTTCAAAGAGTCTGACCCTGGAAGACTGGATGAACTAGCTCCTCGGGTTGAAGGGGAGAGACCAGGAAAGGTGTGTGGGGAGGAATCATGGAAGACCAAGAGAAAGGAGGAGCAGCAGCTCTCTGAGTGAGAGAAGAGATGCCTCTATCCACACAACACAAACCCTGGGCTCATTTTGCCTTTGCACAGAACCAGCCAGGGGGCTGGGCAGCAGATATAGACACTGAGGAAAGAAGCCAGGTCACTCCTGAGAAAATGGGTCTAAGACACCATATAGGTCCACCGTGCATGCAGAATAACAAGAAGGCAAGGTCCAAGCTACTGCCGAGTCCTTGAGCTGAACACGAAGACTGAGACCCACCAGCAGAAGCTGCCAGGTGCATGTGCAGTCCCTGCTCTGTTGCTCTGAACATTCTAGATTTTGGAATCATGCCACCTCTGACAGTCTCCTGCCTCCCTCCCCAAAGTAACTCACCTCCAAGGACAGGGGCTGAGGCTGGACAAACCCTGTCCAGGAAGGGAGTGGCTCCCCCACTGCTCTCTGCCCAAATCCAGTCCCTTCCCAACAAAGTAGCTGCTGCCAGCAGGAGGCTTCAGAAGGAGTCAAGTGTAATTAAAAGCTGTGAAAGCAGCATTGTCTCAATTATAAATCCTTCTCACTAAGAGGTCCTTTCATGGGAATTCTCAAAGGTGGGGAGAGGCCCAGGCTGCCCCTACCACTGCCACCTCTACTCAGAGTCTAACAAGGAACTTTAATAGAAAATATTTCCATTTAATAAAGAGACCTGCAAATTGCATGGCTGCTTTGCTCTGCTTCTATAGTCAAGACTAGGGAAGACAGGAGAATGGAAGTGGAGAGAAGGAAGACAGCATATTCAGAGAGGGAGAAAGAAATGCATTGGCAAAAGCACTCCACCGCATCCTTTTTAAGGTGCTCTGGTGGCCTGTGGGTAAGGAGATTCACTGCCAAATCCAAGGCAGACTGTTTGGGTCCTATTCAGAGGTAGGAAGATGGGCATCTCCTCCCATGTGATTTACAGCCCCTGAAAACCCACTGGAGGGTCATCTGTGAATTGATGCCACCTCAAAAGCAGTAGGAGGGAGAAGCATCCTTATTTAAGGAGCTCTAGTGGTACTGCTCCCTGGGCCAATTGGTAGCACCTTGATGGGTGGAGAAGAGATTGAGGTTAACAATTACAGCTTGCTCGGCTCCACAATCAACACTCTTGGCACCAGCAGTCAGGAAATCAAAAGATGAATTGCGTTGGGAAAATCTGCTGTCAGGGACCTCTCCAGAGCATTGAAATGCAATGATGTCATTCTAGAGAGTAAGGTGTGCCTAAGCCAGGCCATGGTCTTCACAGTTTCTTGCTATGCATCAGAGAGCGGAACAATGACTAAGGAAGACAAAAGAACAATCAGTGCCTTTGACTTATGGTGCTGGAGAGAGAAAAGTCTTGAATATACCATGGACGGCCAAGAAAACTAATAGGTCTGTCTTGGAGAGGGTGAAACCAAGTTTCTCCTTGGAGGCTAGGATTTTGAAGCTCCGCCTTACTTACTTACTTACTTTGGGCACGTGGCCAGGAGAGATCGGTCCTTGGAGAAGGACATCATGCCTGGAAGGGTGGAGGGATGGTGCAGGAGAGGAAGACCCAGGATGAGACAGATTGATAACAGTGACTGGGGAAATGGGGGTTGGTGTGCCGCAGTCAGTAAGACTGGCTCAGGACAGGGCAGAGTTCAGAGCTGCTGTTCATAGGGTCACTATGGGTTGCAGACAACTAGACGGCACGTAACAACAACAGTGGTACTGACTTGTGGAAGTACTGTTTGTCAGCTTCAATTTGAACTAGTACAGGAGTAATTGATGATCTATTCCACAGTCAACACCTGAACTAGTTCTGATTGCTGATACTGAGCTTCTCTGATGATTCTTTCCACAAATGTAGTCAATCTGAATCCTACGAAGTCCATCAGGTGAGGTCCATGTGTAAAGTTGCCTTCTGTATTTACCGTGAATAAGTTATTGAACTTATAAAATTCAATCACTCAATCTCAAGCCTCATTTTTGTCACCAAGTCCATCTTTTCTGACTACCACTCCTTCCTTATTGTGTCCAATTTTTCATTCTAGTTACCAGTAATTACAAACACATTTTAATTGCATGTTTGGTCAATTTCAGACTGCAGACAGGATTCTAATTTACATCTTTCAACTAACAGATACAGTCCTGGATGTGCTCACCAGTCTATACAAGGAAATTTGGAAGACAGCTGCCCAGCTGACTGACTGGAAGAGATCCATATTTGTTCCCATTCCCAAGAATGGTGATCCAACAGAATGAGGACATTACAGAATATAATTAACACTGGATGCAAGCACAATGCTGCTGAAGACCATCCAAAAATGTCTAAAACATTAGTACATTTAGAGGCTGTGGCACCAGGAATTTCACTGCTGATATCAGATAGGTCCTGGCTGGAAGCAGAGAATATCAGAAGAATATCTATTTGTGTTTTATTGACAATAAAAAGACATATGACTGTGTGGATCATAACAAACTATGGCTAACACCAAGAGAATGGGACTTCCAGAACTTTATTGTGCTCATGCGAAATCTATACCTTTTGGGGAATGTTAGGGAGGAGGCAGAGGCTTCTGGCTGGGGCAGATGGCCTAGCTCTGGATAAGTGCAAGCTGGCTGCTGCATCTGTTGAGCTGGGAGTAGTCTGCATTGAGTTGAGGTTCTCCTGTCCAATCCACACGACCCACATCTACAATCCCACCCCATCCTGACTTCTTACTTACTCGCCTGTCTATAAGTTCATTGCAACAACCAATAAAGTTGAGTTTGGCTCTCTGCAGCACTGCCGTATCTCCGTCATACTTATCACTGTCAGGGTGCCGGCAAATGGACAGTGACATATACCTATATCAAAAAGGTGTTGTCCAAACAAAGCAAGTGAACATTTTATTGATTAAAATCAGAAAGGGTCTGTATCAAGGATGCATCCTTTCTCTATACCTATTCAATCTGTGTCAGAGCAAACAATTTAAGAGGCTGGATTCTATGAGAGAAATGTGGCAACAGGATCAGAGAAGACTCATCGACAAGCTTAGTTATGCAGATGGCAAAGCCTTGATTGCTAAAAAATGAGGAGGACTTGAAACACTTGCTGCAGAAAAATCAAGAACTAGACTTTGGAATGTGTTACATCTCAATATGAAGAATACATAGCTCCCCCCACCACTTGGCCCATAGATCATGACAGAGAAAAGATTCAAGTTATCGACAATTTCATCTTGCTTGGATCAATGATCAGCATCCTTGGTACCAGCAGTCAGGAGATTAGGAAAATGTATTGCATTGGGCAAATCCACTGTCAGTGACCTCTCCAAAATACTGAAGAGCAATGATGTCAGTTTGAAGAGTAAGGTATGCCTGATTCAGGCCATGGTCTTTTCAACCACTTGCTATTCATGCAAAAAAAGCTGAACAATGAATAAGGATGACAGAATAATTATTGATGCTTTTGAGGTGTGGTGTTAAAGAGTACTGAATAGCCCATAGACTGCTGAAAGAAGTTAAATCTTGGC
>NW_006399807.1:5893085-5929571 GCF_000299155.1 Elephantulus edwardii
GGACATTATGCTTGGAAAGGTGAAGGGTCAGTGAAGAGAGAAAGACTCTCAATAAGGCAAACTGACACAGTGACTGCAGCAATGGGCTCAAGTGTGTCAAAGATGATGAGGATGGCACAGGAGAGGACAGAGTGCAGGCCTATTGTTCATAGGGTCGTTGTGCATCATACTCAACTAGACAGCACCTAACAACAACAACAGTGGAACTGATGCTGTGACAAAGCATTTGGCTGCTAGTTAGAGGGTTGGCACTTTGAACTCACCATCTATAGAAAAAATAAGGCAGCTGGTTCCATAATGAGTCACAACACGTCAGAACTGACTTGAGGGCAGTGGCTCTGGTTTGAGTGCCCTTGTTTAGCCCTTTCTCACTCATGAAGGGTCAGCTGTGAGTCTGCTCAAACTCAACAGCAATGACTACTGACCGACTGAATGTTTACAGGAGTAAATTGTCAGGTCTTTTCCCCTGAGCAGTGCCTGGTCGGTACAAACTGAGGACCGTGTGGTTAAGAGTTGAGCACGTGGACAGAGCACAACCTACAGCCACAATCTCAGCTCACAATGTAATTGCCTGGAGAGTAGAGGCAATTTGTTTCTCTGGGGCAAAAATACAAAACGACACCCATGTTTGTATCAGTGAGCATCAGGCACAATCACGCCTTGGTGAGACGAGAAGTGTGGAGTCTCCCACCTCGAGGACACGTGCATACAGCTGAAATAATGGCTTTGATCTTTAAATATGTTTGAGTCCCTCTGTGCCCAAAAGACATCAGCAAACTGCAGGTAGGTGATCCAATAAAGAAAAGCCAGCATGGTACTGTCTGGAAAGACTACTTCACGTCTGGTATAAAGAGTGAAATGAAACTAAGTGGGGAAAGGGAACAGAACAAGGCACTTCAAAAACACCCCCAGGGAAACCCCAGCCATGCAGGGGAGCAAACGGGAGCAAAATGCAGGAGACGCACATTTCCTGTGAGAATGGTGGAAAAGGCTGTGATTATAAAAACCTGAAAAAAAGGCCTCTTACCTACCTCTCAAATACTTGAATCCCACAGAAACATAAAATAATTTATAAAGAGGTAAAACACACATAAGAATCAAGAAATTATCGCTAAACAAATGATAAATCTCCAAGGCTGTCGCAGCTTGCGTACTCATGTAAACTGCGACCTAGCAAGGGATGAGGATCTATTGTTGGCTGTACCAGTGGACAGGCTGGCGGCTTCCCTGAGTGTCACATTCCCCAAAGGCTTTCCACTGCTGCACATTTGGTGGAGGTTGACTGTCTCACCTTTCTCCCAACGAGCACTGGTGGATTTGAACTGTAGGCCTTTCAGCAAGCAGCTCAACACTTAATCCACTGTTTCACTAGAGCTCCTTGTGTTAAATGAGAAGAACCAATGTATAATAATAATAATATCTAACATTTAAGGAGCAATGATTCTGTGTCAGACATGATTCTAAATACCTTCAATTACTGATCTTGTTTCATCCTCATACAATCTTTAGAGTAGGTTTTATTACCCCCATCGAACAGATGAGGAAACTAAAAATAAGGACGAAAGGGTTAGTGGAACTATTAAACAAAAGAGTGGCAGTTCAAACCCTCCAGCTGCTCTACAGGAGAAAAATTGGATCATTCCCTCTCATTTAACAATTTACATCCTTGTAAACCCAGAGGAGGGTCACCAGGAGACAGAATGGACTCTGTTCAGAAGGGTTTGCTTTGGGGGTTTGGAATCCGCTCAAGACCACACTGTAATAGTACCTGAGTCAAAATTTGAAACAAAGTTCTACCAACAGCTGAGTAACTCCTATCACACCAACCTTCCACAGATGAGAACTCTAGATAAAACATAAAGATAAAAGTCAGCCGTAGCAATGTCCCCAAACAAAATGTATACAAGTTATTGAATGGAAAATTAACTTGCTCTGTAAAAATTGATCCAAATCACAATAAGAAGTAGGAAAAGCGGTGGGGGGGGGGCAGTTTTAGGCAGTCATAAAGCTTGATAATGAGGAAATGAACCCAAAAAAGTCAAAAAGAAGAGCCCAATATTATGTTTACAAATTCTGCTCAAATCTCAAAATGGCTTCTGAACCATACACGTGTAGGTAGACTCTAAGCGGCCAATTTAAGGATAAAATAACTGAACTGAGATTCTAATTCTAGTCCACCACAGAGAAAATAGTTTGTCATTTGTGCACAGCCAAAATGTCTGTCTACTGAAGAAAAAACGGAGCTAAATTAAAAATACTTTTTGAATGAACATAGAATCCAGATTACCTGAATAATCCGTTCTTAAAAGGAAAAAGATTCTCATTACAGCAATGGCAGTTATAAAAAAGGGCCAAATATTTAACAGCATGGTTCAATATAACCTCCTGCAATCATGCAAATATTCTGCCTCTTTGCTGTCCAACACAACGTCACCAGCTACAAACGGCAACTGATGTCTTGAAATGGACTGTGTAACTGAGAAAATAATGTTTCCATTTTCATATAATTTAATGTCATGTAAATAGTCCCACATGGCTAGTATTTACTATTCTGGTGGTGGTGTTGGTGTTGGTGTGGTTAAGTGCCATCAAGTCGTAGACAACTCATAGCAACCCTCTGAATGAATGAAAGTTACTCTTTTAGGAGGTGTAATTCTAAAAGTGAAATGTAAAATATCTAATATTAAAAATTCAATATTATTAATGTGCATAGAGTTAGAACTAACTCCTGGTTGACCCTCCAGCAGGTTTTCAGAGACTATAAATCACACGGAAGAAGACTACCCATCTTTCTCCCAAGAAGCAGCTGACAGATTCAAACCATATGCCTTTCGGTTGGCAGGGTAACTATTTACCCATTGTGCTACCAGAACTCCCAGATTACTTTAAAAATAGAATGGAAATGACAAAAAAAAATTATCACTATGAATTATCCTACAACTACAGTATAAAAATAAAAAGGGAACAGGCAAATTAACATATACAGTTATAGTATTCCTACATGCAGTTGTTGTTGCCTTCGAATTGAGCACAAATCATAGCGACCCTATGCTCAAAAGTCCTTAAGCCCCCCTGCAAATATCAACATTTATCAAAGTTCAAGAGGCAAGTTGTTTAGGAAGTGGATTTCACTCCTGCTTCCAAACCTGTCATAGAATGTTACTGGTTGAGTTGCCTGAGATGCATAAGGACCCTATGAACTGCAGCTCGGAACTCTTCCCTGTCTTTAGAATGTCCAGTTTTTATACATTCATGCTTCTCACATTTCACATACCAATTATGAACTTTGTCTTACAACTGTTTCATCTCCTTGGTGTAGTACAATATAAATTCTAAGTACATTGTTAATGGCTAAAGATATATATTGAAACCCCAAGGCCAACTCTAAAACAAGTAACAATAATGCAGTTAAAAAGATAATAGGTAAATCTGAAATTTAAATTTAAAAAATAAATTACTAAACAAAAAAAAGGTAAAAAAAGAGGAAGGAAAAAATGAGTACATAGTTAGAATACAAATGATAGACTAGTAGACCTAAATCCAACCATTTCAATAGTAGCAGTAAATTAGAGAGTGCCAAAAGTGCAATTAAAAGAAAGAGGCTATCTGAATGGGTTGTTATTGTTATGTGCCACCGTGTCGCTTGCAACTCATAGCGACCCTATGTACAACATCACTAAACCTGTTGTCCTCTGTCCTGTGCCAACCTTACTGTCTCTGACACATCCACTCCCATTACTCCAATCACTGAATCAATCCATCTCATCGAGGGTCTTCCTCTCCTGCTCTGTCCCTCCACTCTCCCAGCTAAATGGGTTAGAAAAAGGGGGAAAGTAAAAATAAAAAGGCAAGGCTCAATTATTTGCTCTTTATAGGAGAAATAAACTTTAAAAAAATATAGATTTAAAATCAGACAGGCTTTCTCCTACGCTTTAACTAAAATATTACGTATTAATTACCTTGTAGTTCTAAACTTCAACTAGTCCTTATGTTTAGGTATTTATGTGTGTAACTGCATACATGACAGAAAAATATTTTGCATCTTCCAAATACAAGTATAGTAATTAATGACCATACTTATGTGTACCCAAACCGAGGAAAAGTAGGGGAAGCTATCAAATTAATAATCCAAAATGGCTTATTTTTTTAATTGTTTTTCTTGCTGTTGTTTTGGGGTTTTTTTTAATTGGTTTTTTTCCCCCCAGAATTGCTTATTTTGCTTGTTGACAAAATATTCATTCAGCCAGGTAATCAAATTAAAGGTAGGTGCTTAAACAGGCAAATAAATGAAATCACTTGATGTCTTATTGGAGAGTGACTTGAACCTATCTACTCAGCGATTTAACTGTCCAAGATGCCTGGAATTTAGATTTACGTGGAAAGGAATGGTGTGGCCTTTCCACACAGCCTGGTAAAGGGACAGAATCTCCTGAACTTTGCCACAGAGTTGTGACATAGTGTAAAGAACTAAATGGGCGTGTTACTATGTGTCATCTAGTCCTCTACAGCACAGAGTGACTCTATGAACCATGCATCTGACTCTTACTCCATTCTATGTTATGCTCATGATCCATTGTTAATATCACTGTGTTTATAAATCTTATTGAGTGTCTTTCTCTCTTTCTCTGACCTTTCTTCTTTCCTAGAATGTCTTTTTCCAAAGACTTGCCCCTCCAAATAATATGCTTATAATGTGAGAAACTTTGTTTCACATCCTTGCCTCTTAGGACCCTCTGGTTGTAATTTCTCCAAGACAGACTTTTTGTTCTTTTGGCAGTCCATAAGCTATTCAGCATTCTTTACCAATAGCACAATTCAAAGCAATATATTCTTCTTTATTAATCTATACTCACCATTCAACTTTCAATTATACAGGAAGCAACTGAAAATGGTATGGCTTCGATCAGGCAGGAACACCTTAGTATCCTTGCTCTTTAGTGCTTTAAAGCACTAAACTCCTTGACAGCAGATTCCCCAGTCTTTTGATTTTTTTTTTATTTATTTTTTTTGCCTGCTATCAGGTTTGGTGTAGTTCCAAGTAAAATGAAATCACTGAATCACTGACAACTTAAATCGTCTCTCTATCATGATGTTGCCTACTGGTCCAGTGGTGAGAATTTTTGTTTTCTTGATATTGAGGTTTAATTTACACTGAAGGCTGTAGTCTTTGATTTACTGTAATAACTGCCACAGGTCTTCTTAATTTTCTACAAGCAGAGTTGTGTAATCTGCATAATGTAGGTTGTTGATGAGTCTTCCATTAATCCTAATGTCACATTCTTCTTAATTTAGTCCAACTTCCTGAATGATTTGCTCAGCACAGAGATTAAACAGTCATGGAGAAAAGATACAAGCCTGATACAGACCTTTACTGATTTTAAATCATGCAGCATTTCTTTGTTCTGTTTGGGCAACTGCTTCTTGATGTATGTATAGGTTTTATACCAGCACGATTATGTGTTCTGGGATTCCCATTATTCTCTATGTTATCCATAATATGTTATGATAACTGGACTGGTCATCAGAAACCTACACTTGGTTCCCAACAACACCACTTAGATATTAAGAAGGGATGCCATTGTCACTTAGCACCTTGACCTTCCCAAGTATGTGTATTTCTTTTGTGTGTCCACCATTTCTGAAGCACACCTGAAAACTGACAACCATTTATGACACAAATTGATTAGTGTTTCCATTTAAGAATTAAAAACCCAGATGCCACCAAGTTGACTCTTAACTCAAGACAACCCCCACATGTGTCAGAATAGAACCACATTAAATGGGTTTTTTGATGGCTAATCATTTGGAAGCAGGCCTTTTTTAGAAGTTCCTCTAGGAAGACATGAACTTTCAACATTTCTGTTAACAATCAAGTGCATCAGCCATTACTATCATAACATAATCTTATAATGATAAGGATTAAGCAAGCAATCAATAAATTGCTGAAAAGATCTATGAACCAAATCACAATTCAACTGACAAAAGCATAAGTCAAAATAGATGCAGAAAATTCTAACAGCCAGCAATCTTGATTGTCATCAATTCGATGATGTCAATTTGATGATGATGATGATGATGATGATAACTAACATTTTAAGTTGTTTATATTCATCACCTCATTTAAAACTCTTGATATTTCTATGAGGTTGGCAATAATATTTACCTAGAAAGTTCTCTCTTCTTTGCATGAAGCATGTCTAATATTGCATGACAGCTGACAAGGCACTGGTGGAACCTAGGGGAAGGTGTCCTCCCAGGGTGTGGGGCCAGCCTCTTAGATCTGGGAAAGAGGAGCAAAGCCTGGGATGTCCAGTCTCTCCTCATTGTGCCTGGAAGCCAGAGCTCAACTAAGGCAGCCCAAGGAGGTCCCAAGTTACCTTCCAAGGCTAGTCAGGGAGGAATTCCATCCTATATGACACTCTGACTGAGGTCGTTAACAGTTGCAGCTTGCTCAGATCCACTACTCTTGGCACCAGCAGTTGGGAAAACAAAAGACAAATTGCATTAGGTAAATCTGCTGTTATGGACCTCTGAGAAGCAACAATGTCAGTCTAGAGACTAAGAGGCACCTGATCCAGGCCATGCTTTTCGCAATTACTTGCTATGCATCAGAACCTGGACAATGACTAAGGATGACAAATGAAGAATTGATGTCTTTGAGTTGTGGTGCTGGATAAGAGTCTTGAACATACTATGGACTGCCAAGAAAATGAATAGGTCTGTCTTGGAGAGGGTGAAACCAAATTTCTTCTTGGAGGCTAGAATTTAGAAGATCAATTTCACATACTTTGGGCACATAGCCAGCACATCACGCTCAGAAGTGTGGAGGGACAGCACAGGAGAGGAAGACCTTGGATGAGATGGATTGATACAGTAACTGGGGCAATGGGGTTAGGTGTACTGGAGTTGGTAAGACTGGCTCAGGACAGTGCAGGCTTCAGAGCTATTGTACATAGGGTCACTATGAGTCATATGAGTCACAGGTGACTCAGTGGCACATAAAAACAACAAGACACTCTGATGTAGAGATTCCACTCAGAAAATATGACTTTTTCAGACTTTGAATCCTGTCACTTAAACACTTCCCTTTTATTAGAAAGTTTACTGTGTGTTCAAATTTATAAATAAATCTTTTTTATGTAAACTAAGCCATGGGATTTCCAATCGCCTGCTATGTATCTGAAAGCTAGCAATAAGGATGACAGAAGAAGAACTAATGCTTTTGAGTTCTGGTGTTGGAGAAGAGTACTGAATATCCCACAGACTGCCAAAAGAACAAACAGATACATCTTGGAGAAAGTGTAATAAGTGCTCTCCTTAAAAACAAAGATGGCAAAGCTTTGTCTCCCATGCTTAGGGCATGTTGTCAGGAGACATGGCCCTTAGGAAAGGACATCATGCTTGGAAAGGTCAGTGAAAGAGAGGAAGACCTTCAACGAGATGGATTGATACAGTCACTGCAACAATGAGCTGGAGTGTGTCAGAGATGATAAAGCTGGCACAGGACAGAGCCGGGGGCAGATCTATTGTTCATAGGGTTGCTATGAGTCATACTCAATGACACCTAACAACAACATATAATTTGGGTTCTAAAATCAATACGGAAAAAAAGTCTGGATTATAACTTTGTAATTATTTGCATTATTTAATAAATGGCCTTTCTCTTTTAGGCTGTCTATACCCACGGGCCATAGTTTCACATGGAAACTTCCAAGTAATACATGTAGTATTAAGTAGAAGAATGGAGAGAACAAAGTCAAAACCTTTGAACTCTCTCATGTTGTTATTAGGTGCCGTCCAGTCGTAGACGACTCATAGCAACCCTATGAACAAAAGGCCTGAGCACTGTTCATAGAGTTTCCAGAGGCAAGTCATTTCGGAAGTGGATGCCACTCCTGCTTCCAAGCTTGTTTTAATTGGGAAGCTCCAGCAAACACTGTCCACCATGGGTACCCATTATCACATTTGGCACATCACTGCCACAGTGTTCAGCATTACAGCAACTACGAGTTACCTCTGTACAGCAAAGCACAGACCAGTGCTATACCACCTAGAAGAATGTTTGACAAAAAACAATTTGAACCAGGCCTGAGGACCACAGATTAAAATCACCCACCTTCTGCTTAACTTTCTGTCCACTAGGCCAACGTAGCTCTATGTCATCATTGTTATTGTTACTAGGTGCCTTCGAATAGTATATGACTCATAGCGACCCTATAAACGAAAGGCCTGAGCACTGTTCATAGAGTTTCTGGAGGCAAGCCACTTCAGAAGTGGATGCCACTCCTGCTTACAGGCTGTTTTAATCAGGAAGCTCCAGCAAACACTGTCCGCCAAAGAAGTGAAAAACATTTGCACAATATATGTATAAATGCACAACTATCTAGACACATTTGGAAAATTGGTATTTCCATGGACTGCACTTTTACCATCTAATTGACTAATCAGGGTATGTTCTGTGGTCTTATTTATGAAGAACATTCAATAATGTAATGAGTCGTGTTACCAAGTAGTCTCTCTCAGAGAGACAGGGCCTCAGTTAAATAAAAGACCTGGAAAATTTCCACATATTTGTGACATTCAAGTGCATTATTTCTTCCTCACAGCTATAATCAAGTCAGTAGAACTGAGTTCACTCTTCAGTTGCCAACAAATAATTACAATTGGCAAAGAAAGGTAAACATATGCCTACTGACAAATTGGCTAATTATCTTTCAGTTTAGGATTAATGTAACAAATATACACGAGATGACTGCTGTTTATCGACCAGCTCACACAAACCAAGGACAGTAAGGGGACTGTATCTGGTTGAAAGTGTCTGTTCTCTAATTCTTTTACTTCTTGCTCTTGATTTTTCTTTTGTGAATCTGACATATGTTTTTCTTTTACAAGGCACTCTGTCTCTCTGTCTGTTTCCATAGCCTTTAAAAATACTAGGTATACCCATTGAGAATTCTTAGAATAGTAATGCCAAGGTTTAAAAGTAGCAAAAGAAGAAAATCACTAATATGAGAATAAAATTGACCATCTGGGCATAATCCACAATTGGCTGGCATTGCTAAACATTAGTGAGGAAATTATTAGTGTAATTAATAATAATTTTGAGGATCTTTACTAAACACTTTATGAACATACGTGATCTCCAGTTCTTTTTAATATATTTATTTTATACAACATATGTAAATATAAATATTATTTACCTTTTATATGTATAAATATATGGTTTACCTTTTATAAATAAAAAAATTCAATCTCTCAGGAGTTACAAGTCTTTTTAAGTAACTGAGATGGGATTTGAACCTGTGTCCATATATGTTCTACTCTGGAGAGGGTGCCTGTGTGCCTCCTGCTCTAAATTTTTATAATGTTATTATTAACTTTTTCCCCCTTGTGTGTACCATTGAGTTGGATCAGACTGACACAGGAGGAGATTGTCCTTTCTCCAGCAGAGCACCTGGTGGATTCAAACCGTGCAGCTTCAGGATTGCAGCGCAGCTTCTTGTCATGAGACCACAAGAGCTCCCTCTATAATGTTATTATTAACTTTTGCATGAGAATGGACCCAAGATTTCATTCCTTCCAGCTCAATAAAGCATAACCATTCAGATATCATAGACAATATCCAGTGTCTGATAAAATCTATGGACCCTCTCTTCTAGATAAACACACAGATATAAGCATGCATGCATGTGTGCATTTAAGATGCAGGGGTACAGAAAATTCAAGGAATTCGGGGAGATCTTGAAGGTAAGCTCAGGTAGCTGCACTGCAACCCCAAAGGTACATGGTTCAAATTCACCAGGGGAAGAATGGGCAATCTCCTCCCATGCAATTAACTGCCTTAAGCCTGCTGGAGGGTCAACTATGAATTGGTCCCAACTCTACAAACACAACAACAACAACAATTCCAAAAATAATCTCCAACCATCAACATTGCTGAATTTTCATTCACTCACTTGTGATCATCATATTTTCTTTTTCCCTTTGACTTTCAAGCAATTTTTCCAGGAATAACTAAGTAATTGGATTAAAATACAGAATATTATCTAGTGCACATTCAAGAAAAGTCTTGCTATTCCATATAACCCAGCTATTCCACTGCTTGGAATATACCCTGAGAAAATTAGAACTGAGACACAAACAGAGATTTGTACACCGATGTGCATAGCAGTGTGATTCACTATAACAAGAACATGGAAACAGCCATATGTCCAACCACAACCAAATGGATTGAGAAATTATGATACATTCACACAATGGAATATTATGCAGCATGCAGGAGCAATGATTTTAAAAATTACACCAGAACTTGGGAGAGACTGGAGAGCATTATGCTAAGTGAAGAAACTCAGTCCCATAAGGACAAACACTGTGTAAGACTATTATTGTAGAAATAGAAAGATAACTAGTAAAATGTGTATAAGGAACCAAGGGGGGAAGGGTAGGAGCAGAGAGATGAGATTGGGGGTGTTAATCATAGGGTCACAATTTGATGGGTTGTTGTTGTTGTTGTTATGTGCTGTCGAGTCATTTGCGACTCATAGCGACCCTATGTACAACAGCCCTAAATCCTGCTCTATCCTGTGCCAATCTCACTGCCTCCAACACACCCATCCCGATTACCCCAGTCACTGAATCAATCCACCTCATAGAGGGTCTTCCCCTTCTACGCTGTCCCTCCACTCTACCCAGCATGATGTCCCTCTCTAAAGACCTGTCTCTCCTTACAACATGTCCAAAGTATGTCAGATGAAGGCCCAGAATCCTTGCCTCCAAGGAGCAGCCTGGTTTAATCCTCTCCAGGATGAATCTGTTTGTTTTCTTGGCAGTCCATGGTACATTCAATACTCTTCTCCAGCACCACAGCTCAAAGGCATCAATTCTCCTTCTATCCTCCCTAGTCATTGTCCAGCTCTCCGATGCATAACAAGTGATTGTAAAAATTGTGACCTGTAGCAGGCGCACCTTAGTCTCCAGAGAGACACCGTTGCTCTTGAGTACTTTAGAGAGGTCCCTAACAGCAGACTTTCCCATAGCAATATGTTTTTTTTTTATTTCCTGGCTGCTGGTGCCAAGAGTGGGTAGAGGGTGGGTAATGGAAATGGGGAAGATCTGCTGAGGATCTAGAAAGACAGTGCTAATGGTGGGCATATTTCAGTGTTGATTAATTTTAGAAAATATAATGACATGGGAGTGATTGCATGAAACACAATGTGAATGAAGACAGTGTGAAAAATAAGCAAACCAATATAAAATAAAAATTTATTTAAAAAGAAAAGTCTGGCTGCCAGCACCGCCACTTCTCCATTGACTTGTCTTGTGTCTTCAGAGACCCACAGACTCAAATGAAATATCCTGAAATCTTCCATCAGACTTCATTTTCACCTCCAAGATTTCAACAACTCTGTCCAAGGTATCAGATTTTAATGAGCAAAACTAGTTCCAGCTCTTGTCAGGGAATACATCAAAGATTCCTGATCTCCTGGAACTTATATTTGGAAGAAGAAATAATCATTGTTGTTGTTGTGTTGTTGTTATGTGCCGTCGAGTCACCTGCGACTCATAGCGACCCTATGTACAACAGCCCTAAACTCCGCTCTGTCCTGTGCCAATCATTCGATTTAAAGAAAAAACACTGAAGAATTTTTCATAGGATAGAAAGGGGACAAGTAGTATAGCAAAGAGAAAGTGGTATGGTACGTATGAGGAGCGTGGGGAACGTAAGTGGAGATCAGGAGAGGCCTCCTTGAGAAAAATGGACATTTGAGCAAAAATATAATCAGGGGCCAGGAAGTTAAACATGTAAATATTTGGAAAAGATACATCTTATTTCTTTATTTTTGTTCCTTGTTTTTCTTCTCCTCTAGAATGAAAGCTCTGTGAGGTCAGGGATCATCTTTTTGTTGTTGGTCACTGTTAACGTCCTGAGTGCCTACAACAATGAACGTAGAGTAGGTGCTCAATAAATAAAGATGAACAAAATCAATAAATGAATCCATTAAAGCTTACCCTTCAAACTGACCAAACCAGAGAGATCCATAAACTAAACATTTCCCCTAGAGATAAGATGAGTTTAATTAAAGGAAGCACTGGTGGCCTAGTGGCAAGAAGCTGTGCTACAATTCTGAGGCCACCAGCTGCTCTGGGGGAGAAGGATGGGCAGTCTCCTCCTGTGTGATTAACTGCCTCTGAAAACCCGCGGGAGAGTCAGCTATGGGTCTGTTGTGACTCAATGATACACAAGAACAACAATATTCGAAATATAAAGTAAAAAGACTGGCTTTAAATATTTGCCACTTTTGCAAGTGAGAAGAGAATGAGAAGAAACAAAATAAGGAAATGGCTTTAAAGCAAACAATACAAAAGAAAGGGGAGGAGGAAATCCCAAGATTTTAAAATTAGAACTAACCCCAGAAATTTAAGACTTCTAACTCGTGGATGGCTCATCAGCTGATTCTCTGTGAGGTCCATTATTTCCCATCATGGGGAATAATAAGGAAGAGAAATGCCACCAATATACAAGTATCAGTAAGAGTAAGTGTTCTGTGTGACAGCCACCTCCATTCCTATGCTCCCCACTGCACGTTGGCATAACCACAGCACCTGCCAGGTACTGATAATCTTAGTTTTCAAAGCTGGTGATGGCTCCTCACCTCAGTTGCTTATCTCTTGATGCTATGAGTCTAAGAATGCATGTGGACTCCCCGTAGAAACAGAATCACTGACTACATTTCCTGCCCAGAGATCTTGTCCCTTGACCTCATATATGCTTATCCTTAGTCACATAGGGGACAAAGTGTATCTATCGGTGTATTGTTGTTATTGTTATGTGCCATTGAGTTGACTACAACTCATAGTGACCCTATGCACAATAGCTCTAAACCTTGCTCTATCCTGAGCCAATCTCACTGTCTCTGACAGTAATGTCTTCATTACCCCAGGTACTGTGTCAATCCATCTCATCCAGGGTCCTCCTCTCCTAGGCTGCCCCTCGACTCTATTAAGCATGACATCCCTCTCCAAAGACTGGCCCCTCCTGGCCATACACCCAAAGTAAGTGAAGCGGGGTCTCAAAAACCCTTGCCTCCAAGGAACATCATGTTTTTACCCTATCCAGGACAGTTGTCTTGTGTGCATATTATTACTAAAAATAAGAGACAGTTCAATGCACTTACTCATGTTCAAGAAGGTTTAGTTGACTGTGTAGTATGCATGCCACCTTACATACATGATTATAACATTAAGCTAAAACCCAAACATAAATCTCTCAGTATTATCTCCCGAAAATGCCTCTGAACTCAGGGAAAGCATAAGTGCAATCTGGACACGTGCCAAAACTTGCTGGAGGACCATAAGTCATACCCCTCTCCTTTGTCTCCTGAAATAAGCTCAGAACATGAAGCCCCCTGGGTTCTTCGGCATGTGATTCTTCTGATGATGGGTTTTACCAAATTACAAGTAATGGTGAGAGTTGGAACTTTCCTTCTTCCCTGATCAACTAGCAATGTCACAGAACTCTGAAATCTCTTCTTCCTAATAGTTCAACCTCTACACTGCTGGGCATCATTAAATTTTTACAGGAGTTCATCGGGGAAGTCCTTTAATCTTTTAATAATTGAGTTGAGAGGAAGAGGCCATTGATGGAGCGCATTTACCTGAGTTGATATTAACTAGGTTTGGCTACTAATGGCTTTCCTACAATCCCACTGTGTCCATGTTGCCATTTAAAAGAATGCATTCCACTTGGCCCTTGATCCTTAACTGTCAACAAGGAAATGGAAAAAAATACTATATTACGTATCGCGATCTGTATTTTGTTCTCCACCCAGCTCTCCCTTCGGGTAGTACCGAGCTCAATCTAAACTAAGGTCTAACAACTAGTTGACAAGTAGAAAAATACACTTTAAGAATCAGCTGGCTCTATAGGATATCAAGTATCTCTGGTATGTTTTCCATTGAATTTACTGGTCACAGAGGCAAAGCCACTAGAATATACTCAGTTTCACTGGCAAGGCAAATTTCAATTTCACTTCTTTCTAAGTCAACTGGCCTGATGTTTTATGAGCTGGTCACCTTTTCTTGACTCAGGGTATACAGATATGATAGCTATTGCTCTAAGGAAAAATTCCCACTCATCCATTCACCACTCTGAGAAATGAGCGCTTCACCACTGAATGCATTTGACCCTTTCTTATTTGGCCCATACTTTCTTATGCTCTACCTCTCAGAAAATATGAAATATAGAAATTGTGGTAAATGTTATCAGCCCAAAGATATCAATGACTTGTCTAAGCCCATCCAGCCAACACAGAGGTCACCAGCAAAATTATAGCTCAAGGATTCTGAAAACCTACTGCGATCCACTAGGTCACTCTAGCGTCCAGTCTAGGAAAGTAAATGCATGAAGTCGCCATGTTCATAAGACTGTAAGTAGAGGGATAACTGAGTAAAGAGATTGAGCCACTCACCCTAATATAATAAAAAAAGAACAATTCCCACATTCTGAGCTACTTTCTTTTGAGAGTTTTCTGGAAGTCACAGAAAGTAAAACCCTTCAACTGCCAGGCAGGTGAATAGTCTAGTTGCCAGTCAAGCACAACTGATGAGCTCCTGGCCTGGGCAAGACCGCAGACCTGTGCTCTGAGAACGGCACCACATCATGGACCATGCTGTCATCAAATCCATCTTCTGCAAGAATCAGGAATGGGAACAAAGAGACAAAACTATGCTGCTATCCTGAGGCCCAGGAATCAGGGTGACTTTGAGAAAGGAATAGTGTGAGAAACCACCAGACCATGTCAGAAGGAGGGATGGAAAACAGACCCACCTTCAGCAGAGTCAATACACAGACAAATGAATGCATAAAGGAATAAAGAGAAGAGACAGGTAAGTGTAATGCAGGAACAGACTCTGTGCCCTAGCTCTGCCCTGACTTTTCCAGAGGCCTCCCCTGCATGAAGCAGATGCTCCACTCGCCCCTGGATCTTCAACTTCCTCCCTTTCCTGGCTAAGGTTGCATAAGCCAGCAAGTAGTTTCCAGTCCACCCCATCCTACAATGTCTTCATTCCCTCTACCTCCATTCCACTACCTCTATTTCTTACTCTCTTTGACTCTTCGTCTTCTCAAAAGAGTCAACTGGATCACTTCTTTCACTTCTTAAATTTCTGTTTTCTGCACAGACTGTTAAGATGTTGCCTTCCACCCTCCACCCCACTAATGGAACTCTCCAGATAAGGTTACTATCAAGTGAACACAACTTCAGGGGCACGTCTGCAGATGTCCTGAAATTCACGCCCCTTCCCTGTCTTCCAGGCCTCCTCCTCTCTACTGCTCTCTCCTAACTCTGTGTGGTCACTAGTTTTCTAGGACTCTTATAAAAATGACCACAAACTGAGTGGCCTAAAACACTCACTTAATTCCTTTTTTTCGCAGCTGTGGAGGCCCGAGTCCAAAATCAAGGTGGCATCAGGTTTGGGTTTGTTTTCATTCTTGGCACGTAGATCACCCTTGGTTCGTGAACCCATCACTCCAGTCTTTTACTCTGTCTTCACACCACTTTCCCCTCTGTGTATCTTTGGGTAGCCTCCTCTTACAGGGTCACTGGATTTAGGGTTCACTCTACATAAAAAATGATTACATCCTGAGATCTTTGACTTAATCATATCTGCAAACACCCTATTTCCAAGTAAGATCACACTTTGACAGGCACCATTGGTTAGGATTTGGTCATATGTTATTCACGTCTTTCCAATGCATCCCAGTGCAGATTCCCAGGACCCCTTAAGTCTGGTGATTCCCCAGGGCTCTATGCTTAATTATTTTCTCACTCTACACCATGTCACTTTGAAAGCTTTGTCTCCAGCCTCATCTCCTGATCGTCTTTTGCAACTGCTTCCTAGACATCTCCACTGCAATACCTCACTGTTGCTGTTATTGCTGTTATTGTTGTTGTTGTTGTTGTTATGTAGCATCATGTCACAACCAACCCATAGCTGACCCTCCAGAGGGTTTTCAGAGGAGATAAATTGCCCAGGAGGAGACTGCCCATCTTTCACCTGCTTGTGGATTTGGACCGCGTGCTTTCAGGCTGGAAGCAGAGCGTCTTACCTCTGAGCTACCAGAGCAGCACAATGTCTCACTACTCACAATGATTCGCACTCTTCACTCTTACTTACCTGTCCCAAATCTGCAAAGTGTTTGAATTCCCTATGGTCCATTACTGACAAAACAGTTCAGCTGGTTCCTTTGAGTTAATCCTCAAGTCTTTCTTGTTACCTTTTCCTTCCTCAAAAGTGGTTAAATTCTACTCCTTAGATGTCAGAAATATCTAAGACCACATCTGCCCTCTTCTTAATTCATATGCTCATTCTTTCTCATTTGATCTGTGGCAAGGCACTTGGGTGACTCAAAGGGCTAAACAAAATGTTGGGAGTTCATACTCACCCAGAGACTCCATGAGAGAAAGCCCTGACCGCGTGCTCCTGTAAAGGTTACATCCCAGAAAACCTAGTGGGACAGTTCTATTCTTCGAGTTCTCCGCTTAGTTCTACCACTTAGAGCTGTTGTGAGCTGTACTCAATTCTACAACACCTAACTAGAATACATAACTTGTTAAGCACAGTAACAAATATATATACCAAAGCCAAACCCACAGCCATCAAGTTGATTCTGACTCTTTGCAACCCTCCCACACAGGTTTGCAAGATTGTAAGCCTTTATGGGAGGAGACTGCAGAGAGTGAAGAATATCTATCAGTTATTAACACGTTGCCGCAAATGACGGTAATACATTGAAAAAAAAAATAAATGTGTTTCTAACTAAGCACAGTTGTCAATTTAAAAGTGTGTGGCAACGTGTTAGGGAAGAACAAAGACCACAGCTTTCAACAGGGACTACAGCTCAACATCAAGCAAACAAAAATCTAACGGGCATCCTGGGGAGGTGGAGAAACAACTAAATCTGTCATCTATTCAACTTTCCTTAAATCCACAGTCTATCCTCATGGTAGCAGCAGTCAAGAAATCAAAATACATGTTGCATTCGGAAAACTTTGTTGTCTAAGACCTCTTCAGAGTGCTAACATACAAAAATGTCACTTTAAAGACTACCATGGAACTGACCTAGGTATTTTTAATTGTTTCATATGCATGTGAAAGTTGAGACAATGAATAAGGAAGACTGAAAAAATAATTGATGCCTTTGAATTGGGTCACTGGTGCAACTATTAAATCATAGGCATACAAACCACAGACTCAAAACAAAGCAAACAACTCTACTGTGGAAGAAGTGCAGTGAGGCTGCTCCCTAGAGGCAGAGATGGTAAAACACGGTCTCATGTACTTTGGGCTAGATGTCAGGAGGCACCAGTCCTTGCAATTCCAAAGGCATGAGGTTTTTTGGATCCACCTGATGCTCTGTGGGAGAAAGATGGACAATCTCCTTTGCAATTTATTGTCTCTGAAAACTTGCTGGAGGGGCAGCGACGAGCTGTGCATCTCCTTTCTGTGGTTATAAATCCTTATATATGCATAGGCTATGCATCGTTGGCCCTCAGAGTAATTGGTAGATTCATTCAAATCAGCCACCTTTTGTTTCTGTCTTCATCACCACAAGCTCGTGATCACATGTTGTTTCATGAAATTCTTCTATGTCAGCCAATTCTTTTTGGTGTAGTCTCTCTCTCTCTCTCTCTCTCTCTCTCTCCTGTGTGTGTGATATAATATGTACACATACATACACAAGATAGGACAGGGTTCAGATCTGCTGTTCATAGGATCACTAATTGTACTTGATTCAACAGCACCTAACAATATTTTTTACATATACCCACAGTCTTGGGAGCCATTTTCACACTGGGCACAGTGGGCTCTTCCCTATGAGGCTGGGGTTTGTTTGAAAACACAGCCCAGCTCAGAGCAAAACTTGGAAAGGATCTGAGGAAAGGATGGACAGCTGCTGGTGAGTCTCAATGGAAGCTATCTCTGGAAGCCTCTGGATTTGATATTTAACAGTTCTACTGCCAAGTGTGCAGACTGGCTCCCAAAACAAAAGTCACTGAGAGCAAAACCTAAAAGCTGTAGAAAAAAAGAAACGTATGTGCTCTATCATTTTGCCATCTTCCAAGGGGAGAGGCAGCTACGCTAGTGAGATGATGGGCCAGTGCAGACGAGATGGGACAGGACAGGACTGGACCACTATGCACTTGCGCAGAAGTTTGACAAAGGAGTGATGAGTGTCCACTAGCGCCTTTCATGAACACATAAACACTCCGGCGATCCCAAATCCCAAAGACTTCCTTTAAAACCACAGAATACTATAAACAGCTGACTGTCAGAACACTGCCTGGAAGCTCAAGTATCTAGCAGGTGGAGACTTGTTTTCCAAGAGCTGGTTCAACAGGACAACTGAGAATTGTGATCTCACTGGGGTGTGAACACCAGAACTGAAGCAGCAGATGGTGCGATTTAGTGGAAAGGCCACTGGCCCAGGAGTCAGCAGCGAGGAGAGCATCCCAGCCCCTCCTTTTCCAAGCAGCGTGACCTTGGGCAAGTTCTGGGCTTCTCTGAGCCTCAGTTTCCTCAGCTACAAAATGAGGAAGGAAGTATTTGTTTTCCCTAATGTAAAACTATGGCAAGGACAAACAGAAACATTTTGTGAAAGTTCCTTGAAAATTGGAAAGGAGACATTTCTTTTTTTTCTCTTTCAACAAACTTTTTTTTTCTTTTCTTGTCCCGTACTGTCGAATCAGATCCGACCAGCACAGGAGGAGATGGTCTCTCCCTCCCTCTCCAGCAAAGCATCTGGTGGATTTGAACCTCACACCTTTGGGATTGCAGTGCAGCTTCTTTGCCACTGGGCCACCAGAGCTCCCTCAACAACAAACATTTTTATACCATATTTTCTACATCCAAGCACTGCACTACATGTTTTACAACTATTAACCCACAGCGATCCTATGAGTTGGAATTATTCCTATCCCCACGTTAAAGAAGAGAAATGAGCATGGGGAATGCAAAGCCTCTGCCCAATGCTACACGGCTAAAAAGCAGCAGAGCAAGGATTTGAACACTGATGTTAAGGATGCTGAACCAATGTCCTTCACCACTATGCTATCTTGGTAATTACATGCACTGTAAACATTCAACTGCTCACCACATGGTCTACAGATAAAGTCTACTAGTAACTCTGTGGGAAGAAAACTCGTGGGGATCTTTTTCCACAAAATCCCAGCCTAGGAAACTTGATATGACAGTACTAATCTATTCTATAGGGTCACTTAAGGGTTGCCATAAGTATGAATCAATTAAATAGTGCACAATATCAATGACTACAAGAATATGTAAACGCTTATACTAAAACTAAGCACAAATTTAAAAACAAGCAACAATAATGCCCAATCCTGTATCTGTTCATCCAGTCATAACTGTCTCAGAGCTGACCCTCCAGATGGTTTTTGGGGGCTGCAAATTGCACAGGGGGAGAATGGCCATCTTTCTCCTGTGTAGTCACTGATGGACTCAAACTACAAGTGACCTTTGGGTTACCACTCTACATTTTATTTAAAAGATTTACATGTCTAGGGAGCTCTGGTGGCCTAGTGGCAAGAAGCTGCACTGCAATCCCAGAGGAGTGTGGTTCTAATCCACCAGATACTCTGCTGGAGAAGGAGAGACAATCTCCTCCTGTATCAGTCAGATCTGATTTGATGGTACATGCACAAAAAAAAAACAATAAAATAAAATTTAAAAAAATTTACATGTCCATTGTCTCATCTAATTCTCACAATAACCATGTTTTTGTTGTAATAGACCATGGAGTTGGAACCAACTATAGCTGACTACAACTTATAGCGACCCTCGCCACAACAGCTCTGAACTCTGCTCTATCCTGTGTTACTCTCATTGTCTCTGAAACACCTACTCTCATGACTCTAGTTATTATTGTTGGCTCCACTTTATATTTTCAGAATTTTGCACAGAAGGATATCACCCATCTTTCCTCAGTGGAGCTGCTGGTTGAACCATGTGCTTCTGGGTTGGCAACTCAACTTCTTACCACCAAGCTACAAGAGTTGGTTGTTATTCTTTTCTTTAGTACAGAAGATGAGATTGTGCCTTGGATATCTCTTGAAGTTTGGACATGTGGTTCAAATTCTTTTTCCAAAGAGATATGCAGAGTTCAAATCACTCTCGCCCACCTGTTCGACACCTTTCCATCTATGGACATGGACTTTTGACATGAGAGAACTCAACTAGTAGCAAAGTGTTAAGAAAATGAAACTCCAAAGGAAAAGAAAAGAAGTGTGTGACCAGGGTCAGCCTTACATACAAACTGGGAAGCCTCCTACAAAGCTTTATTAACATCCTGGCCAAAAAGGTCTCCTCTACTGGTCCCATTTCAGGGCCTTACATTTTAACATAAGATATTCACTACTTTGACAGAAAGCCCTTCCAGTTAAAAAGTATCTCTGAAAGAATAGTACATCTCACCATGTGCATCCCAGTGTGACTTCTTTCATAACAGCCTCTTCAGTCTGACAGCTAGCTAAGAGCAGGTAATTTGAAAAGTAAAAGGTCAAGAGATGGGTTCAGAGCATTAGACCAACAAGAAGGAAAAGCTAAACTGAGATCCCACAACAGAGCTAGAAAACGAGCCTGTGCTGTGCTTGAGTCCAGGACTGGAGGTGCAGAGAGATCCCTGGAGGAGAAAGAGAGGTGCAGGGGAGCTGAGAGAACTCCAGTTTTCAAAGAGATCAGGAAAGTACTCCTGCAATGTTCTTCCCTTTTGGATTTTCAAAATCTGCCTTGAGGCACTGCCCAGTGGGCTTCATCTCTGAAGGCTGGTGTCTGCATCCCTGGGCCTCTGCATTAAGACGGTGGCTGTCATTCCTTAGGGACACAAGCACAATAGGCATCCTGGCCACAATGTGAGGAGGGGCACAGGAAAGGGGGTGAGGGGGAGCCAGCAGCAGGGGAGGAAACTGTGGATGGTTATGTTAAAAAGGATTTGTTCCACTGTCAAAACCAGAAAGCTCTCCCCAAGAGTCAGCTTTAGGGAAAGAGGCTGAAATGACAGGGAGGAGGCGGGATGCTATTAAAGAGGTGCTTTGGGAAGGAGGGAAGGAGGCCAAAGGAAAGGAGAGAGCGTTGGGAGAGGTGGGCTGTTGAGGCGCTGCACTGAGGGATGCACAGAGACTGGGCTCTGCTGCCTCTGCCAGAGGCAACCACTAGCTAAGTGCTCAGCCACTAGCTAAAAGACTGGTAGTTCAAAACCACCCAGAAGCACCTTGGAAGCCTTGTGATCTGTTTCCAAAAGGGTCACACCCTTGAAAGCCCCATCGAAAACACTTCTATTCTGCATTTCTGGAGTCACCATATTGGAATTGATCCAACAGCATCTAACAGCCACAACAACCGTTTCTGCTGGGTCCCAGACATCAAGGCTCCCAGGCTTATCCAAGGCAAGCACACCTCTTTAAAATCAGGCCCACTGGCCTTGGTTTTCTCCAGTAACTAAGACAGGGCCCAGGGATGGCCATGCTCCTGATGTTTGAAAAAGTCATCCCATTTCTCCCCAGTGGCCTGTTTTCTGGGCTCCATCCTGGGGAGACACATCAACCTGCCTTCTACCCTGGAGCTAGGGGCCCAAGCCAAGCTGGCATCAGCTTCTACTCAGGCTCAGCCTGTCTGCTGGCCAAACAAAGACATATTGGGACCCTCCTGCCGTGATGGAGGGAACTTTCCTGGGCCTGGTTGGAGGCAGTTGGCCTTAATCTGCTGCACAGTGAATGACAACAATGTTAAGAATGAAAATATGGTTTGGGGGGATAGTCCCCAGGAGCCCAACATTTTGGTATTTAAGGGAAATTTAATGAGCTTAAAAAGCTAATCTGGAGTTCAGGAGGGGGTGTTTTGTTATGTTTTGTTTTGAAAAATCCTTTTAAAGGCTCCTGAGGCCAGGAAAGGGAGGAGAGAAGCAGACTTGGAGTTAAGGAGTGACTGGTGGGTAGCAGAAGGGGTGGAGGGAATTAGGAGAGGGGATGGCTCCAGAAGTCCCTTTCATTGTAGCAGCAAAATCTGGTTCCCCTAAATTGAAAGAGGAGGAAAAAGTTGAGAGTAATAGACTTGTATCCTAACAGAAATATTCACTGGGCTTCTCACCAGCTCTGGTGGCCTAGTGAGAAAGGAGTTGTGCTGTCATTCCAAAAGCAGGCAGTTCAAAGTCCCCATCTGCTCCAAGGGAGAAAGATGGGCAATCTCCTCCCACATGATTCACTGCCTCTTGAGAGCTCACTGGAGGGTCAACTATGAGTGAGTTCCAACTCAATGGCACAGAATAACATCTTACCAGTAGCACCTCCTGTTTCATTAGTGACAATATCAAACAAACATTTCTCTGACCCACCAAAATGCACACCTGTTGAGAGACAGGGCACACCCAGCATCCACTAAAGTGTCAGATACACCAAAAAATATTCCTGGAACCCTAAATGGTCACTCATAAAAGGCATAAACATGGGATTATGCAAACCTGAGAATAACACCCCCTTTTCTGCATAGTAACTGAGTGGCCATTTATCTGGGCAATTTTTTTGAGCATCTAAGGAGGAGAGTACTGAATATCCCATAGACTGACAAAAGAACAAACAAGCGTGTCTTAGCTAAGAGGAAATGCAACCAAAGTGTGCACCTTAGAAGCAAGGGCAGCGAAACTTGTCCGCACTTATCTTGAGCATATTTTCAGGAGGAACCAGTTCTTGGAGAGAGACATCATGCTGAGAAAGATGGAGGGTCAAGGAAAGAGAAGAAAACCCTCCACAAGGCACTGTGACTACCACGAAGGACTTGACAGAGATCATGAGGATGACAGAGCAGGTTTGGGTGAGGCTCACATCTGTTGTTCGTAGGGTAATTAGGAGGTGTAGTTGACTGGTGGTACCAGTAGCAACAAGGTGGCATTTCTTCCTACCGTGTGTGCCACCCAGGTCCAGTTCCTGGCCAGCACACCTCATGTACCACCACCACCAATCTCTCGGTGGAAGTTGGCATGCTGTTATGATATTGATGAGGTGCTTCCCTCTTGAAATGCACTAGGAAGAAAAGTTTGGAAATCTGCTTCCCAATGTCATCCAGTGAAAAGCCTATAGGTCACAGTGATTCAAACTACAACTGACCATGGGAATCACATGAGATTGGACAGCATTTGTCCATTTTATGTGGTCACTATGCTCCCCAATTAAAGCAACCTTGGAAGCAGGAGTGGCACCCACTACCGTAATAGCTTGCCTCCAGAAACCCTATGAATCTGGAGAGAGGATGAAAGACACACTAGTGTTGAGGACTTTCATTCATAGGGTCGCAATGAGTCACCTACAACTCAATGGCACTTAACAACAACAACAACATGCATCAATAATGCCCCCCCCTTTTTTATCAGTTGGGAAAGACTCAAGATCATATTTTGGTTCTTGTGGACTTGTTTGAGTCTTCTTCAGCTTCATTCTAAACTTGCATTTGGGTAATTGATTATCTGTTTCACAGTCAGCAGCTGACCTCAAGCTTCTCCGACTATGTGAATAACAAACTATGGCTACCATTGAGAAGAATGTGAATCCTGAAACATCTAATCAAGCTTATATGAAACCTATACCTAAACCAAGAAGCTTTTGTCCAAACAAAGTAAGGGAACACAGCATGATTTAAAATCAAGAAAGGTATGCATCAGGGCTGTACCTTTTCTCCATGTCTAGTGAATCTGTATGTTGAGCAATCATGCCAGAGCTGAACTCTATAAAGGAAAATGTGATATCGGGAAAGGAGAGTCATCAACAATCTGCTGTATGCAGACGACACAAACTTGCTTGCTGAAAGTTTGGAGGACTTGAGGTGCTTGGTGCTGAAGATCAAAGACTATGGATGATGTCTCAACACCAAGAAGACAAAAAAACTTACCAATGGGCTGACTGGCAACATCATGATAAATGGAGAAAAGATATAAATTGTTATCAGGTTCATCTTACTTAGATTCACAATCAACACCCTTGGCATCAGTAGTCAAGAAATCAAAAGACATATTGCAATGGAAAAGTCTGCTATAAAGAAACTCTCAAAAGTACTGAGGAGCAATGATGTCACTTTGAAGACTAAGGTACACCTGATTCAAGCCATAGTCTTTTAAATCACTTACTATGCATCTGAGAATTGGACAATAAGTAAGGATAACAGAAGTGGAATCTCTGTCTTTATAGTAGTGCTGTTGGAGAAGAGTATAGAAACCCAGGTACTGCCAAAAGAACAAATAGATATGTCCTAGAGAAGGTGAAGTCAAAGAGCTCCTTAGAGGCAAGGATAGCGAAGCTTCATCTCACATACTCTGGTCATGTTGTTAGGAGTGGCTATTTCTTGGAAAGGGGCATCATGCTTAGAAAGATGGAGGGTCAGTGAAAGAGAGGAAGACCCTAAATGATATAAGTTGGTGCAGGAAATGCATCAATGGCCTCAACTATGTCAGTGATGGAGGAGGATGTGACAGAGTAAGACAGAGTTCAGATCCATTGTTCATAGGGTCACTAGGAGAAGTCTACAACTCCACAACTCATAAAAACAACAACAACAGGCATGAGTCAGAGGACCAACCCCATAGCAACACACAATAACAACAATATAACAAAGATTGACATGGTTGCTGTGATTAAGAGAATCAAAACAGAACCAACAGTTTAGACAAGGATAACTGAAAAATGAGGTCATTGATGTGATGGAGTTTAAGTAATATCTGATTTTCCACAAGAGCCAAATTAATAGACTACAACAGGACTGAAGGAAGTTTAGGGGAGATGGTATGGAACGGCCAGATGTGAATCCTAGATATGGCATGTCATCCATTCCCAGGTCTGGCTAGCTGCTAGAGGGGTTTGAGGGGTGTTTTGTGGGTTTGGGTTTTTTTCATACAAAGTTTATTTGGGCATGTCAGATAAGGTAGGCCCATTTCTCATGGCCAGATATCCATCAGGGCTTGGCCATTTTATGATCATGACACATGCCAGCCTCAAGAGTTGGGAAAGCCAGACGTATCTGCTGTTATCCAAAAATAGGATCCCTAAACTGGAATCTTGGAATCCAAGGCTGGAAGAGACCAAACCATTTCATGTGACTCCAGTTAGAGGGCTAGGAAAAGCTGCAGCCTGTTTCATATTTTTAGTTATTATGGCATTAAAGACCCATGATGGGCAATCTGGCCCTGGTTTCATGCAGTCCTAGCTAAGCCATGTGTGGCAGCCAGGTGACCGCTCTAAGGATGATTTGGTGGCTTCGGCTCACCACAGAAAAGAGCACCCTAGAGGTACGTTTCCAAAATCCTCTTTTAACTACCCAGATGGGGCTATTTGTGAGGGGACCGGGTCTACCCACAGGGAAGGGAACTGAGACAGAGCCATGACTGAGTCCTTACACGATGTCGTCACTGACACCTCCGTGCTTCTGCTGGATTCCAACTGCATCTGCGGTCTAATGCCAAAAGAAATCTAATCCCCATCCTAAGTCTCATTTTATTTATTTTCAGTAGTGTGAAAACAAACATGTAGCAAGATTACAGTGCTTGCACCCTCTTTTTAGCTCTAATCCTCCTGCTAATTAATGCCAGGGCTGTATTCATTTCATTAAGTTCACCTCAGATAATTGTGTTTTACTAGAATAACAAGTTGACATTTGGAAGGCGTTTTCCTTCATTTCAGCAAGATGATCGCTCACTCTCATTTAATACATGACAAAAAGAGGGTGCTGTATGCAGCACTGGTCAATGAGGGTACAACTAAGTCTAATTGTGATTAACTGGAGAAAACATCCCACAGCACACTAGTCAAGAGAGACAAGGTGGAAATATATAGACACCCTCAGGAGCCGCAAGCTAGATTCTAAAACAAAGAGCGAGCTTGTTTTAAGGAGCTCAGAGAGGCACAGGCCTCTCTCCATTCTTTCTGATATCATACACACATACAATCTTTACTATGTGTGGGTCCTAAACATTACGAATCTTTCAAACTAGACTGGAAAGGCTGTTGGCAATACCACCACTCTTCAGGTCACTAAGAGACTTTGAGAAGACATAGAGGGTGCTAGCTACAGGGCAGGGTCCTCTCTCACATAGGAACCTTTCTGTTTTGTTCAGAGTGAAAGGGCACATTTTGCCGCAGCACAGCTGCCAGCCTCACTCACTGAACCCTGCAAGTGGTTTAATAAAGAATTCTCTGCCGATGGAAAAGGACATTTGAAAATTCTTATGAGACAGATTTTGGGGGGGGGAATAAAAACATGAAAGCAGAGCTCAGATTGCAAACAATAGCTAGATTAAAAATCTATTAAAAATGGATTTTTTTTAAAAAAAATTCTCCCGGTTTTGGAAGCAACTGCACACTGCTGTCTTCCCAGAATTCATTTCCTAGCATCATACAATTGTACTTAATAATTAAGTAATCAAGAGTCTGTCTCGGTTATTTTGAATTTGAAATCATTCAACAGGGATATCTGGTAATACACATTCAGCCTAACTAAGCATTAATACATTTCTAGTGATACAATAAGTATTTTAATTCTTGTCTATTTTCTCACTTCTAAACACTATGACTCAAATAACTGACTACACAAAAAAAATCACAAGCTCAAAATAGCACGAGTTACACTTTTACTTCTTAGACTTAGTACTTAACTCATTGTGGACAGAATCAGATTTTTAAAAGCAACAATGAAGAATCTGTCCAAATATATTGGTTAATGCAATAGTTACAATAAGAAAAAATAAAAGGAAAAGTAAGACCAATGAGAAACTACTGGACTATTTCTCATCACTGAGACCTGAGGCAAGAAATTACTTCCTAACCAGGTGCATGCCAGGAACCTTGGGGACATCACAGTACATAACACTAGATGCACAAATAATTTTTAACATGTTTCATAAGCATAAAGATTGAAAGAATTATCAAGCCCATTCTAAATAGAAATTTCTATATCTAAACCCAGGGAATTCCATTAATAACCTATTCTTGCTGTCTAATTTTATCTCTAAATCTTACGCTTAAGATTCCAAGAAAGCCCTACCCCAGGATGGAGAGAGAATGCCTGAAAACACCTCTGTGCTAGGAACGTTTCCAATCACTCCTTAAAACAAAAGACAGAGAAACAGAGAACGAGGTCGGTCTTTCTCCACAAGCACAGCCACAGTCCAGGCACTGTACTTATTCTGCCTCCTGCAATTTGAGGCAGAGATCCATTTGTTACCTAGCTGTGTCTAATTTTTTTTCCATATCATCCTTAAGTTTTATTGTGCCAGGAGCAGTGCCAATAAAAGATAAAGGAATGTGAAATCAAACAATTGCCTCTATGATTCCATGTTGCCAGCTCCTCTTATGAGCAATTGTTTTCCCAATGTTGATCTCCAAGTAATGCCTCGTAATGAAACCAAACTTGCTCTCCTCCCTGTGCTCAGACATCCTACACTGTCCTGATAAAATACAGCATTAGTTCATGACAGATCCTAATAGAGTTCATTACCTCAGCCATTTTCACCAAGGGCTGCCAATCAGCAGTACAAAAGACACAGAGAAAGGTTTGTGTGAAATATCCCCTATGCCCTCACTTCAATCCCTTTCTTCCAAAATTTGGTCTGCTCCAAAAGAAAGGGAAAGGGGAGAAAACACAGAGCAGCCCTCTGAGGGAGGTTTCCCAAGGCCTGAGATTTGCTGACATGTGGGGAGTTATGATGTTGTGAGAACAGCCTTGATGACAGCAATACTATCCCACACTGCTCCTAGGATGTCCAGAACAATCTCAGGGATAATGATAAGCTTCATTTGTGATGGGAGAGGGCCCCGCCTGAAGCACCCAACCGCCAGGCACATGAAAGAAACAATATAAATTTGATTTAAATGTGGGATCCCTTCCAGAAGCCTTAATTATCTATTGTATTACCACATTCCTGTTATTCAGCAGCCTCTTCTGTCTCAAACATATTCCAACTACAATATCTGTTTGGAACAAATTCAGGGAAGACTCTAAAGTAAGCAGATCACAGAGGACTCGCAAAAAAAGCAACAGCAGTGACATACACAGAAGTTCCCTGGGCTGGGAAACACACCATTTTGGTTGTCTGCAAATTTTCAGGAACACTGAAACACTGTTTTGAAATACCTTCACCTATAGCATCTCATTATATTTTAGTACAGCTTCATCAGCTTTTAAAAGGCTACCATTACACAGTTCGTTTTCTTTGACAACATTTCATGGATAATGAAGGTCTGCTCCAGTTCTTAATTCTGGATGTTCATAAATCAGTTTTCTATGCTTCAGTCTTAAAAGGTTTATTTGTTCTGGGCGATCAGAAGACAAATTATTCCCAAGACTGTTAGAGTAGATGAGACAAACACCGACTAACACATCCCAGAAGTCCTCAAATAAATGGCTATGTGTCTGTGATTCGATTTTTTTAATTTTTTTTTTAAAAAAAACAGACAAAGTTGGAGTTGCACATGGTGAGGCTGCCCCAAAGGCACAGAAACAACCTGTGAGAGTTACGACTCAACAAGACTGATTTGTTTTTCCATGTGCAGAAATTTTCTGCCTTTGATAGAATGCACTCTTTCCACTTTTCTATCACATTAATGAAAATCTCTCGCAGGTTTCCATCTCATACAGGTTCTGGCTTTCATTGGTTTTACTGTTTTTAAAACACCAGAATTTTCACATTTTATTAGACTGCTTGATATCTCAGCTTCATAACTAGAAATTCAAATGCTAGCTGCACATTAGCCTGAACTGCACATCCCAAGGGTGCAATGAACACAATGGCCCCTCTCTGTGAAAGTTATGTTTGTGATCTTTGCAGAAGATTGCTCATTAGCTTCATGGCCTTCCATCTGAATGTATAGAACTACTAATTCAACTTTTGTAGTTCTGAAAACAAGAGTAGTGCCTACACATTCTTACTACTATTAACTGTTCTATATATTTAATTATCATCTTTGCTCTCTCATTTTAGTACCATTCCCTCTTTATTTATCATGTTTTTGTCTCAAGTTTTTAAAAAAAGATCCACCAAAGTGCACAATTTCTATAAACATACATGCTAGCGAAAAAAAGTACCCTATAATAATAATAATATCTGCCTCAGTCTTCCTCCTTATATTTTGTTTCATTGTTCCTGCCTAACAGTGAGTTGCACCTTGGAGGATAAAGCTCTAGACATCTAATACCTCTCCTGCACTCCGAGCAGTAGAGGGCTATGAAAAATTTTCTGTTTTGGTTCTGGTAACACAGATGGCAAAGACACTAGGCTTGAGGCCTCCTGAAGGCAAGCCTGAAGCTTGCTGCTCATCTTCTAGGCCAGTGAAAACTCATTAGGCTTAAAGGACAGTTCTGAGTCTAATTAAAAACAAACTAAGCCCTCTCCTTTCTCTCTTACAGCCATTACCAGGCAGATGAATACTATTGAGAATATTAAATATATTAAAACTCTGTTTTGCTGGAAGAATAACTTGGGAGAGAGGATAGAGGAGGGAGAATGGAGCAAAATTAATCTTAAAAACAAAAACAACAAAAAAAAACAAACCAAAACTAATGGGATGAACACAAGCCAGTGCTGACAGTAAGCCATAAGCTAGAATAGGATGAATTCCATTCTGGACATGCACGTTTCCACAAAATACATAAAAATTAAAAAATAAACCTTTGTAACAGCAATAACCTCTCAGACCATTGTACATCTTTTTATAAAGTCTTCCCAGTGCTGGCCAACAGCTGGCAAGTTGATCCCTATAATTTTCCCTGTGCAGAAATAGCTTTGGGAGCGGGAGAACTGACCCTCAGGAGCTAATAAGCCCAAACCTCCGAGAACCTGAAGGGGGCTGAAATGGAAGGACATTGTTGTGTTAAATACTTTACAACTGTTTCTTCTCCCCTTGACGCAGTCTGACTTCCTTAAAGAAGATTTGACCAGCCAGACAGCTGTGTTGACCCTTAAGCCTTCTTTGATTTGTGATTATTTTTTTTTTAACAAACAGAATAGAAATTCACAACCCAAATCCTTTCCTAAGCTCCACTATCTTTAAACTTGCTAGTGTTCAGCCTGAAGGATGTGTGCAGTAATCTATAAGCAGAAAGACAAAGGTTGACTTCACACCATATCAAAACCTTTCTATGAGAGACAAGAGGGACAAAAATCACACAACCAAAAAGCTTTGTCAAAAGGAGATACTTGAAGATGTCGGGGTGAAAGCTGCAATTTTTGTAAATTGAAATTGCAGTTTACCAAAAATTGCAGCTTTCACGCAGATATTGTTTGCAATCAACTAACAACCAAGAAGGGAAACAAGCACAGGCTCTTTCCACAAACGTTAACAATAGTTACCACTCTGTGCAGCGGTTATGGGGAGTTTTCACCACAATTAAGTGAAGACTATTTTAAAACATTTGCATTTATTTTCTCACATTTGAGAAAGCTTATTGTCATTGTTATCTATTCAAAGCATCAATGGGGGGGGGGGAAATGTCCATTATTCTTTCCACATTCTCTGGCTGGGGGGAGGGGGGAGGTGTTGTGTATGACTAAATAGGTCTAATTGCTTCACCAGTTTTGCTTAAAAATTCAGGCAACATGCAAAGAAGAAATGTTGTTTATTTTCTTTCAATGTTTTCTGTTGTTTGAGATATCTCCCTGGTATAGGGCATTTTTAAAAACATGTAATGAGCTGCTTTCCACACTAACCCTCCCATCATTACCCTTGCCCAGGGCTGCCCCTTCCCCTCAACAGTGACAAATTCCCCTGGCGACCGCGCGCAGTCACTTACGCCAATCCCAGTTTACAAACAGAGAGGCTTTCCTTTCCGCCCCTTCTCTTCCCTACATCCTCCACAGCCCCCAGAAGCTCAGGTCTACGAATGAGCCATTTTGGAAAGGAAAGGTGGTTCCCTCTCCCTATATTCTGATGCCTTGCCTGAGGGGTGCTGAGAGCTAAGAAATCCCTTCAACTGCGGTCCCACGCCTCACGCTGGCTTTACGACTTACAAAAATCTAGATTCGAAAGAGCTTTGACTTACTTTCTTAAATAGCTGTCACACTTGTCTCGCAATTTTTGTCAAAACCTACCAAGTCGACAGAAAAGAAACGAACCTGCCGAGAGGCATAGTCTGAAGGGAATTGGGAGGAGGAGCAGGATGAAGGAGGGGGCTCCGGATCAGACCCCAATTTCTGGCTCAACAGCCCCGTCCCACGAGGGCTTTAGAAAGCTGAGGGTGAGGGACGTCGCCCTGCTTTGCAGAGGATAGGAGGGCAAAACTGGTGGGCACGAGCTCCAAGGGAGGCTCAGAGGCGCCGTTTCCAAGCCCACCCATGGACACCCGGGCCAGGCTGCGCAGGGGACCAAAGCCATGGGATCGATAGGGCCTCACGTTCCGCACACGTGCGCGCGCAAGAGAGAAGCATGGGCCATGGTCACCTTACTGGGCCCTCCAGGGAGCTGAGAACGCAGCTTGATAGCATCAGAGCCCGCCAGAGGAGTGTCCTCTAGGGATCACCGAGTAGAATAAGGGGCCTGAGAGGACTGAAAACTATACAGGCCGACCATCTGAGGGCAGCGATGGCGCACACGTCTGAGCGCCCCGGCCTTGGCTGAGCGCACCGACGCGATTTCCTGCGGCCTTTCGGGTGGAGCCGAGGGGCCCTCGGCTCCTCTGGGAATGTGTGGGTGCCTCTAGCCTCTAGCGTCTTCCCAAAGCGGATGTGGGTTCGGAGGATAAAAGTCACCGGTGCGTGGGATCACGCCGGGGCGGCGAGCCACTTACTTCTCGTAGTCATACTTGCAGTAGAGCTTCTTGTCCCGATAGAAGCAAGTCGTCTCCAGGGGCTCTTTGCAGGAGGCGCACTGCACACACTGTTCATGCCAGAAGCTGTCGTTGAGACGCAGCAGAAACCTGTCCGAGATGACCCGCTGACAGCCCTCGCAGACAGACTTGGGGCTCACCGCTCTGCCTGCAGCCGAAACAGACGTTCGCTGGTGAGATGAATCGTCCCCGAATTCCCGCCAGGCCCGGCTCGACCCGATCCGGGTCCCTTGACACCCACAGACCGCAGCCCCCGCTGGCTATGCTGCCCCCTTTCTACCCGAGGGAACTGTCTCCTGGTAATCAACCCAGACAAGACGTGGGGAGCGGGGGTGAAAATCATCCTAGTGACGCTTCCAATAAGTGGGGATTTTGCTTGCCGGAAAGGTTTCCGCCCTGTTGGGGGTGGGCGTCGAAATCAATAAGGGACCTTTAAGTGTCAAGCCGACCCAGGTAAGCGCGCAAACGTGCGCATTTTGTGTGATTAAACTACAAAGAAATTGCGCTCCCGGACTTATCATACAGGAATTAAAAACTACTCACTATACTTTAATCTATTGAGTATTTTTAAAAATGCAAGTGAATAGCAAGTCTTTTTCTCCCTTTTGTTAAAATTTAATTTTGTTCTATTCTTTTACGAGGTAATTTAGGGGAAAATAAATTCTTCCTACAAAATATCATGATAAATATATATATATATATATATAATACAATCCCAGTGTTGTTCAAACGAGTGAACTTCAAAGTGCTGTGTTTTCACTAGTGGGATTGCAAACGAGGTTTGGGGGCTGAGGTCTCCCCCCACCCCCGTAATTTAAAGATGTCAAGGTAACTGAAAGGAGAAATGTCCAAGGTGCCCCGCAGCGAGTCCGCAGAGAATCGCAGGAGGACGTCACCTCAGGCAAGCTCAGCCCTGCGGGGTAACGAAAAAAAAAAAAAAAGATCCCAAAGGAACTCAGGGCAGAAAGGGAATCTGCCGTCTTACTGCTTGGATTTTTGCTCCGATACGGTTCTTCAGTTTGAGGAAGACTTGTTTAGCTTTTGTTTGTTCCTGTTTTGTTTTGAGAGTGGCCTTGGCGCTGGTGCGCTTCAGAACCCTTCAAGGAAGACCTGGTGCGCTTAACTGCATTCTTGAGCGAGCGGGTTTCCCACGGGTCCCATCCCTCCTCTATTTCTGAGTTGCGCCCCTATCAGAGGTCAGGCACCTCTGCGTGTGGCTGGAGGCTTTGGGAGGCTAGCAGGGAGTGTGGCTCAGAAAGCTGAGAGAGATTGTTCTCGTTTTAAAAATTCCCACTCCTTTCTGCCCAGTAGGTCTGCGCTCTTGCTCTCCACCTGCGTGATAGGTGAGGACGCCGGACTCCCGCAATCTCTCCTGCGAGAGTTGGTGAGCCCTGGGCTCCTAGGGCAGGGACTACACTGTCTCTCACTCCCTGCTGGGAATGGACTGGGTCGGGCCTTTTCTGAAACCCCGGCTGAAAACTGGGAGCGCAGGATGCTTCGTTTCTTCTAGGATAAAGGGTGGGAAATTGCTCTCCTGGTATTGAATGTCTCCTGCCCTCAGTGCAGCTCTAGCGGTTCTGATTAAAGCAGACAGACAAGCGCTTTACATGACAAAACGAAAACCCTCTCAAAAAGAAAATTAAAGAAAAATTAAATACCCTTCCTCCTCAGGCTTGTCAATACCAGGAAGGGGAAAACTCTCCCAGCAATAAACCTTGGTTTTGACTATGGGAGACCTGCGTGTGGACGCTCTGCCGGGGCCAGTGGCTCCTCGATAACCTCAGTCACTGAGAAGGACTGGGGGGCGGGGGACCCCGCCGGACCCAGGATCCGACTTGAGTTAATTAAAACTGAGACGAGGGCCCCGCCGCGGGGGCTAATCCCCGAGCTTCGCTGCCCACCGGCCCGGAAAAGCCTATCGGCCTGAAGCTGAAACTGGGGCTGGAGTTGGAAGGGGCGATAAACCGCTTCGAACTTGGACGCTCCAGACCTCGGGTCTCGGATTCCCGCCCGGAGGCCGCCAAGCAGAGGGTTCCGTTTATGAGACGTCCATCAGTTTTGTGATTAAAAACTCAGTCTTGGGTATTTTTAATCATGTGTCACCCAGACGCCAGCACACAAGTGCCCCCGCCCCTAGTGGCTTTGGGGAACTGGGTGCCTGCCGGGCACGTGAGGCCAGGGTGGGTGACTTGTTGGTTTGGGGTAGAGGTGATAAGCTAAGGGCGGATGGACAAACAGACGTGCATAAAGTGGGCTCAACTCAATGCACGAAGCGAAGAAACGCTAGTTGTGCGACCGCCAACCGGTTTCCGGGGAGCTGAGCTCCCCCAGGCCTAAGGCTTGGCACAGAGAGAGTGCGCCCGGGGCGCACGGCCTGAACGCTCACCCAAAAGCGAGGAGAAGGGGGCCGAGGTCTCGATGGCGCTTTGGAAGTTCTCCTCCATCTTCAGGCCGTCCAGCATGGTCGGGCCCGGCTGCGTGGACCTGCCGAAGAGAGGAAACGCCGCGTCTGGCGTCCGTGCCCGCGGGGACGCGGCACCCGAAGCCGCCGCACTCCTGGGAAAGGACAAAGGGAGTGTCCAGGGCGCCCAGAACGAGCCTGGAGAGTTGAGTCCAGCCAAGAGAAACGCGAGGTGGGGGAGAGGAGACAAGTCACTGAGAACAGCTCCGACTGATCTGATTTCACTCGAAGTCAACGCGTTATGTACTCAGGCCTCCGCCCCCCAACTGCGTTCTCCTTCCCCACCCCACCCCCTCTGCCCCCTGTCCCCAGGTTTCCTATCCAGAGTCCGACTCCGCCCCAACCTCCACTAGGCAGGGCCCCAGGGACGCCACTGCAGGAACACCGCCACTGGGACACGAAGGGGCTAAAAGAAGTAAGCGGTATTCCTCGCTGGGCTAAGCACAGGGGACCAGAGTCCGTAACCCGCGCGCCCCGGGCATCCAAGTGACAGCCCTCACCTGTCCCGGCCGGGGAGGGACAGGGAAAGCGACCCAAAGAGTGTCCCGCCGGCTTTGGGACTCGGAGCGTGCGCTCAGCAGGGCGGCGCTCGGCGGGGCGTGCGGGGGCGCGCTGGGAGGTCCGCCCGGCGCGCTCGGCCGGGGTCGGAACGTCTGCGGAGCAAAGAGTCGCCTCGGGGAGGAGCCGCGGCTGGCCCCGCTCACTCTTGGATGCATTTCAAATCAACTTTTAGAAACACGCCCGCCGAGCCGGATCCCAGGAACTGGCAGCTTTCCTTACCTGCCGGGCGAGTTAGTTCCCCGAGGCAGCAGCGAGATGAAGTTGCCGAGCGCCCGCTGAAGCTTGGGCCGGAGAAGCGGCAGCCCACGAGGCTGCAGCCCGAGCGGCCGCCCCGGGCTCCGGCGCGCGCAGGAGGGAGCCTGAGCGAGCGCTGTTCCCCGGCTACGCTCCTCTGCGCGCCGGGGCCCGGCTGGGACGTGGCCGTGGGCGCCCAGCCTTGTCAGGACGTCCCGCCTGCCCGCCTTGCTTCTCCAGAAAGAGGAATGCCAGACGCCTTTCGGAGGATGGGCCCGGAGTCCTGTGTGCGAGTCGGGCCCCGCTTCGTTCGGGCGGATCCAGCGGCTCTGAGCGGGGCCGCGGCGCTGCGAGCACGGCGGAGGGAAGGGGGTGGGGTGCTCAGGGAGGGGGGCTGGGAGCGCGTCCCGTGGCGGGGCCGTGGCGCTCCCTCTCCGAGCCCAGCTGCGCGGCCCACCTCGCCAGGGCTGCGGATGCGCCCCTCTGCTGCTGTGACCCCCGAGCACGCAAAGTTTCCTCCTCTCACTCCCTTGCGCGATAGCTCAGCCGCGGTCCTCGGCCCTGGGCTCCTTGCTCCTGCTGGGCCCCTGTGGAAGTCTCCTCGCCACCTGGACCGAGGCGCCAGCCTGGCCGCTCTCCAAGTCCCGCAGGTGAGGAAAGCATGCGTATCCTCACCCAGGCCCTAGCAGCACCAAGGAGCTGCTCACTTGGAGGACTTGGTGGGCCCAGTAGTCTACAGCTCTTCAAACTCCTTCTCCATCACTTCAAAGACCAGGGTATGTTCCCAGCTTCCCGCGTTTTAGATCAAAACTGCGTCTTGGACGGTTCACCAATAGGGTTTACTGATGCCCTCGGACCCATGGCCAAGACTCAAATCTGGTTTCTTCCTAGTGGAGATTAGATGCAATCTGACCTCTAGATCATTAGCCCACAAGAACACAGGAACCAGCCAAGGGCGCTTTCTTAGAGAAATCTTAGCCTATCTGGGGAAAATGTTAACTCCTTACACCTCCAGGTTTAGTTTACAATGAAAGATCTTTAGCTCTCCTGGGGCGGAGGTAGGATCTTCATCATCTGTATGTGCCAGGGCATTAGTGGAAACTTGGCTCAATAAAGAAGAGAGAACACTGGCTACGGAGGAACTGCTGGCCGAGTGGATAAGGAGTTGTGCTGCCAACCCAAAAGGCAGCCCATTCGAATCTACTAGCAGCTTCACAGGAGACAGATGGGCAATTTCATCCTGCGAAAACAGGTTTCCTCAGAAACCCGCTGGATGGTCAGTTAACAGTTACTTCAGACTAAGGTCACATAACAATGAAGACCTCCTCCTCCTCCTCCTCCTCCTCCTCTTCTTCTTCTTC